>NC_087245.1:13464375-13766250 GCF_037042905.1 Lytechinus pictus | reverse complement strand
AGTCAAGCATAATGTTGTAGAACCTTTTCATCGCATATTTTTGGTCACCTTCATTCAATTGAAAAAGTTCTTCTGTGGTTTGTTTCCATGCTTCCCAGCATCTTTAATAGTTTAATTGCACAATTGAGAAAACTGAACCTTAAGCACATCTTAACCATGTTTTGAAAGAAAATCAAACCTATGCTACTACAAGAGACTAAATTTGTAGCCAATTCAAAACTACTTGAGGATAGTTTCCAATGGCTTATGACTTGCAAAGGTGTCTACACCTCACGTTTCTCTGGAAAAAATAAATATACAAGAACTATTATATATATATCCTACATCATCATATATGAAGTAAATAAAGTAAAAATAAAGAGATAAAAATACAAATACAATGGATCTTAAAAGATACTCTCCAACATATCCTCTATTCATTCCCTCATTTTGTAACCGGTCATTCATTTTTAATATTTTTTCTTTTAATTTTGTTACAAATCCTTGACATGCAATCCAGAACATGCGCTAATAAATTTTCATGAGATAAACATACAATGATTTTTCTTCATGTTGTAATTACAGATACAATATTTATATACAAAAAGCCCCTCAAAAGTTTCTTGATCTCATATTGGACTTTGTCAAAGACATTCTGCCATTGCGCTGCTGCTCGAACAGGAAAGCCTTAAAGGGAAAACCATCCTGAAGTGAAGTAGCTTATGAATAAAAGGATAAAATGAGAGAAGCTGACTGATGAAGGTTTTGCAAAAATGCAAAAAACAGAGTTGTGAATTTTTTCAACATTTTAATTTTGTGACATCATATTTTAGCAGCTCCCAATGTGTTGTGTAATATACATTCCATAAAATACCATTTCTATACAGGGTTCATGATGACTGAAAATATTTGGTAGAAGGATGAACAGCATGATGCGATGTTTCTAATCATGTAATGAGTACACAGATAACATATTTTTTAATTTTCTGATAAAATGGTAATTTATGGAATTCAATTAAATTCATATCACATGACATATAGAGTAGCTCCTCACA
Organism: Lytechinus pictus; assembly: GCF_037042905.1. Taxonomy (NCBI): domain Eukaryota; kingdom Metazoa; phylum Echinodermata; class Echinoidea; order Temnopleuroida; family Toxopneustidae; genus Lytechinus; species Lytechinus pictus. The sequence goes on along the minus strand of NC_087245.1, from coordinate 13,765,216 downwards.
TGCGACTTCACAACAATGAATAAAATATCATTAATCTGTTGTTCTTTTATGAGTTATTTGCCAGACCTTCATTAATATGTTTCTTTCATTTGTCTGTTCTTTTTTTTATTTTATAAAACTACATGAAAGTGACTTCTGAGTGGAGTTCCCTTTAAAGTCAATATTAGCAATTATTAATTTAATACAATCACAGCACAGGTTTGAGGATGATATCTACCTACATGTACAATAATTATCACAAAAAGTATATTAAGTACATTCTAGAATGACCTGATGGCCCAAGTAATAAAAAAAAGGACATCACACTGCGATGGTTGAATAGTGGCGTATACACCTTTCATCCCCTTAGGAAAGCATCTTCATATATCTACCACTGTCTTGAAAATCAAATTTATATAAATATAAAATGACAACTGATGTCACAATACTTTGCATAATAGGGCAATAGAATGTGATGACCGATGTTGTGTTTCATTCTGAGCTATACATAGAGGGTAGAGAGCCAACAGAAAAACCAATTTTTCTATGTCAAAATATTCAAAGTATTATCATATTTGAAGGTTGAGGAGAATAACATAATTCTACACATGACCATAATCATATTATCTTATTTTGATTTTCATTTGCATAAACTTCCTATCGATTCTTGAATGAGGGGGTCTATTTGAATCAATAGAGTAATCTAGCCTTGGATACAGCTCGGGTCCATTTCATAAAACCTGTTATAATAACAGATTTGCAATAAGTCTTAGGCTAGTAAAATTATTTGATTGGCTGATAGTGAACTTTGTTTACATTGTGAATTTGCTATTACAACAAGTCTTAATGAAATGGGATCCTGTCCCTCGTACATTATGAAGGTCATAGCTTGTAATACCCTTCTACATGATCACTGTCACCTTTTGAAAGTTTTATATCAATTTCACCAATTCGAAATATTCTTTTTATAAAAGGACAATTAAACTCTTTTATTTAAAAAAAGATTTATAATAAAAAAAACATTGGCAGTGATTATTTAAAAAAAAATGTTTTTAGATGGCTGGTCATTTAAAAGGTTTGAAAAAAAAAAATGTCCAGAATCAAGATTCATTTATCACATCTCGTATTGCTATACTCTGTCTTCAATTTCACAGAAGCCCAAAATCACATAGGTGATTTTAAAACCATTGTTTGAAGTCAAAATTCATGGAGATTTCATGCCTCAAACAATTTACAGCACTTAGTGAGATATTACAATAATGAATGCATGCTATTTGTCAAAGTGCACTAAGTTGCCATGAGTTTGGGATAAATAGGCCCCCGAATTTAAAGTTACTGATTCACTAAATCAAACTATATAAAACTGTGGAATGAAACCACAGAAACAAGAGTGAATTTAGAACCAGGTGGCACAAGCACACATTCCTTATTGGGCACATTTTTTTCTACAATTCATATGTAAAATCTACATAAACTGTGGTTTCAAATCCACCTTTATGGATTTGGGTCATAGTGCGTGCTCTGGTGTGAGGAACTCTAAAGTATACAAAGAGATATAGCAAAATAGAAATAGTGATTGATTCTCTCCATACCTACCTATAAGACAAGATTTACTGTACAATGATTAGGAACAATGAAAGCTCTAGGTAAGCCCTTATTCTTTATTCTCGATTTACAAAATAAATGCAAGTGCTGTGATGGAAAAATTAGAGTGAACATTACCAGCTTTACAGACAACATTCTTTTTGCTTTGCCTTTCTCTTTTTTTTCTTCTCATCATAGGGGACACATGCTGGCTTCTCATAAAGTCAGTGTGGATATCATCACCAAAAAAGACTTCCAAATTTCAAAATGAAACACATTTGCCTTAGATAAGTCAGTGTGGATATTACCAACTTAAAATAATAATTCCTGTCCCCCCCTCGCTCCCTCTCATCATTGAAGGGGATATGCTCTGGCCTTCTGAGATTTGGCAGTTTACAACGCAAATGGCCGATCTTGACCTGAATGCCTGGACTGACCTTGTTATAGCTGTACTGGTATCATATCAACATTTCCTTCACTGAACAGTTATCACAGACCCAACTTCCTGTACAGGGTTATCATGGATTTTCTTGCTCTGTGTTTTCCTTTAACACTACAGCACGCAGGACTTGCACCTAAGAGACACATTAAATGCATACTAAGAATGCTTGGTGACAGCTTCATTGGGTGAATCTGGAAGAGGATGGGGTGCAGGACTGGAGGACTACTACACGCATTGGCAGGATCACCAAGATGCTGGACCTGTCGACCAACCCTTGGGATGACATCCAGCAGCAGTAAACGCAGATGGATGTACAACAAAAATCACAAAAGAACACTGATCTCCAAGGACGATGATACAGCTACATTTTGGCAGTTTGGTAATACGGTATTTCAACCCGCAGGATCAGCATGTCCAGTCAATATTGATCTTTGCAATTTTTTCTTGAGGAACTAGTCGATTTGGGCGGAGGTTCCATACAGGGCGCAGAAGCCAAGCTGTCTCTTCTAGCGCTTTATGTGATTGTGGTTCTCCTTCTTGAGTATTTTGTAGACATCTTCCTCTTGTGAAATGCGCTCCAGGAGTGGAAGGACATCAAGGAGCTCTGTGTCCGACATGTCATCAAACCATGAACTCACAGGGATCTATAGAAAAAAAAACATGTTACAAACACCTCTCAATCATTGTTTACATTACAACACAGAAATTAAGGACAAGATTTATTACAAGTAATGATGTATAAAGGTATTGATACTTGCCAAGTGCTTGATATCTACAGACAATTTATAGAACTTTAATCTGATCACAACAAATATAATGGTCATGTTGGATTTGATCAGAATAGACTCTTCCTAAGAGGTTTAAAGATCCAATGCATTTTGAGAAGACAATTTGCTATGTTTTTTTTTTTACATACCCTGTCATAACGAGGAAGTCAAAACCAAAACAAGGACAGCAGTAATGCTTCCTTTCAAAACAAAGTCAGTGTGGATACTTACTGCATTATCTTGGTGGAAGATATATGAAGCGGGTGAATTGTCCACAATTACAATACGTTCCAGTTTACGACCCAATCGACTAAGATCCTGGAGCAAATACAACAGAATAAGGAAGATATTAACGGTTAACCTGCATTAGGAGTAATGTTTGTCAGTGATGGCCATGTGGCTGTCTTCTCTGTTCTGGGTCTATTTCATACAGCTGTTTATTACTCAAGCACAACTTTTTGCACAATTGCTGACCCTTTCAAGCTAAATGAGATACCATTACCCCAAATTTTCTGTTTTACAATTATAATGGTAGTGGAATTTCTACATGTAATTTCCTTATCAAATCGTCACAAATACCAGATTTTTGCACTCAAATGCTTATTAGAAACAAGAATTTTGAATTTAAAAAAATCAGATTTCAATTTTGGATGACAGACAAGGTAACCAGTCTTGTGTAAAGTCATGTGTAGCACAGCTTTATGAAACGTCACCTCGGACTATAACTTTTTTTTGTAATAAAGATGTAGTGTAATACAACCATACTATCATAGACCCTACAGCAGCCATTCTCAATTAATTTTGTTGAAGCGCCAAATTTCTTGTTGAGAATCTGGACTGCTCCACTATCCAACACGCGAAGAGCGAAATATTGTGGTATGGGGGGGATGCAGGACCACCTGAAGAGCAGAAAGCCTTTTAAATGGCCTAGAGGGGTTCTCAATCAACAGAAGATATAAAAATACCAACATACTACACAATTTATTAAAAAAAATGATAAGTGACTTGCTCAAATTAGCGTTAATTATTATGTTTCTGTATTAAATTTTGTTCTTGATGAGGGTCGTGTTTAAAAAACAAACCGGGTATGTTGATCAGTGGTAGAGCGTCAGCCTCATGAACGGGAGGCCGTGTGTTCGATCCCCAACAGAGTCATACAAAATATGTATATATATATATAGGAATGGAACCTTCTGCCTTCTTGCTTGGCGCTCAGCATTTAAATTGGAGAAGGGTAGTAATAACATACATGGAAATGCAGGGCCCGCTGCAGTTCCCTAACCGAAATGGCTACCCTGAGTAAATAAAACGTAATTATGATTATTATTGTTATTATTAAAAGCACTGTTCACAAATCTATGTTCACATATTATGTACATAGTCTTTGTACCAATCGTAAATGAATACATTAAATAGATCCTCCATAATAGGGGTTATCAAATGCTAGATTACACAAAATCAGAGGAAATCAAATAGCATTTAGATTTTAAAAAGAGCTGAGTTTTTATTTTCCCTTTGTAATTAAATGATCAAACCTCAATTCCAGATTAATAGTAGATCAACCTTTTATTTTCTAATGTTTTTTCTTTTTCTATACTGGCTCCCACGCGCCACTCTGGAAGGCTCGGTGCGCCACAAGTGGCGCGCGCGCCACCATTTGAGAATCCCTGCCCTACAGGCTCTGTCACATCGTACTGTACAAGCCTTGCGGGTGATTGCAAGCAACTCACTCGCAAGTTTTGAGAATGTTCAAAACTTTTCTATGTGGAAATCAGACTTGCATGCGCTTTTGTGGGCAACTGCGTGGGAGATACTGTCAATGCGGGCGACCTGCAAGTCGCAAAAAAAAGTATCCCGCAAGGCTTGCACGGAACGATGTGACAAGGCCTTAAGATGTGGATCAAGAACAGTTTCATCATCCAAAACGGGTAAGAGATCATGACAGTCACACAATTGTCATTGACAGACCCTGAACACTTCTAATATGACAGCTCCTTTGCCAACAACAAAAATATTCTGTAAAAAACAAAAATGAGGACTCAAGTTTTACGCTTCTCTTGAATATGGTTTCTCAGTGAAGCATGTATAAGTACATTCACACATATTTTTGTACTCATCAATTAAAAGGATAATTTGTCTACAAAAATACACTTTCTTTCCTTTAAACAGGATGTACTAAAAATCCTATCCACAAATTATACTACCTGCTAAGAGACCACTTTCTTTTCTTGTCACATGTCTTGATGGAGGGTTTCAATTTACAGGGGGGGGGGGGTCAATTTACATGTAGATAACCTGCCAAAGGATATTTTAATTTTTTAACTTAAGTGATCTTTACATACAGGACAAACAGGTTTCAACATATCTGATGATAGTCTATTATAGAAGCATTTACCATATTAAAGCTGATTTTCATTACAATATATGTCTGTTGAATGTACAGTGATACCCGACTACAAAGATATGCTTAAAGAAATAGCAGAATTTTCCAGGGCTGAGCCAAATACCCCCTATAGGTTAGCTAATATTGCAATTTGTACTTGATGTACTGAACCTGCAAGAAAGGTAATTGCAGAATGGCTTGCAATTAAACACAACTCCAAGAATCAAATGCTAATCGATTTTCAACCAATCAGAAGCCCACATTTCGGACAAGTGTTGTTGTTTTTTCTGCGATGGGTTCAGTTTTACTTCTAAGCAATAAATGCATACATTGCTCAGTAGATAGTTTTGCGCTAAAATGTGTGAAAAGCAAATGACTAGTCCATGTCTATGAATAACTTGTCAATGTGTAACAAAAATTTGAGAGTGAGATACATATCCTGGTAATACATGGGATACTATGTATCGTTTTTGTTATTTTGAACAAACAATTACAAAGAGACATCAGAAGGAATTTAACCAAACCTAAATCAATACACTAAATTACAATGAAGAATTCCCCCTTTTTTGTGTGTCAATGCCTCAGCATCACAAAGATTCCCAGTGAATGTACATGAGAAAGCAGGACTTGTTCATACCTTAATATAATTTCCTCTGTGAAACACACATGATTCCCGAAACAGTCGACACCTGAACACACCCCATTTGTCTAAAAGGTCAGCAACTGGATCTGCATACTGTCAATACAAGAAGAAATGACAACAGTTATTAAAAATAATAACAAAACATATTTTAATGGCAATTGCAAAACCTGATTAAACTGATGAGAACTTTGCCACTACATAGACAACATTATCATTTATGCATGAATTTAAATGCACATGGATGGTCTTGAATCTGTGGTTCAATCAAATTTTGTGCACTAATTGATAAATTATGTTTAATTCAGTCCGCTCATAGGTAACAAAATACAAGCACTCTTTGTCAAAGGGCATTTTGAAATTCAAACTTGTTATGGTACGAGTCCAATATATTTTAAATTAATCTATATGAAGACAGAATTATTATTTACTAAATGCATATGGATTATCAGACATTTTCTCAACACATATGCAATGCAATTTCAATTAACCACAGATTCAAACCACCTTGTGAGCTTAGGCAACATTGGCTATGGTATTGAGCAATGTTATCATGGTGGTTGTTGTAAAGGTCAGTGGCTATTGTACAACGCCTACTTAGCTTGTTGTACGCGAGCAAATGGGAGGCTGAATGTCAAACATTCGTACCGTTGCACAAAAGACGTACCATCTAAAATGTACCGTTGCACGGCTTTAGGTGGTGACGTCACAATACGATTTAATTCATTGCGCTCAGTAAAAATGAAGGTGCAATGCATGTATAAGCCTGCTGGCTAAATGCGCAATTGCTGCCCAAGGTCATGTGCGCTTGTGGGATTTTGCTTTCCGCTCTCAGTATTTTTGCTCCCTTTTCATAGATTACTATAGGGATAAACTCTTGTTTTTTCATATTTTCGCTAAATTCCGAGGCGTTGTACAACACAAATAGCAAATATTCTTATTCGTGCAATGGTGCGAAATTTCGCATTCGGTGAAAGAAAGAAATGCTCCATTCAACTCGGCTAAGTAATGCCTCGTTGAATAGAGCATCTTTCTTTCACCTCAATGACCTCATGCAAAATCTCGCACCATCGCACTCATGCCTATTCGCTATTTGTATATCAATTGATTTACTGCATTGGAAGATACTGAAGTTTGTGAATATTATTTTTTCATATATCTATGTATCCTCAATTAATACTTGAAATGCCAAAAATATTCATCATAGATTATTACCAGATGCCTTAATAAAAATCATTAAAAAGTTGACCTATTAAAAAAAACAATATACACATTCTACTTTTGACAAACTTAAGACTTTATGAAAAGTAATTTTCAATTTTGTTCATTTTTTGTATCACTATGCTTTTTATACTTTTTTACATTGTAATCCAATTTGTATTTTAATGTCTCTCTAATTTACTCGTTTTGTGTGTACAGTTCCTTCATTGAGGATAATTTCCATCAAGACATTCATCAACTAGATCTTGGGCATTTTTTAATGGTCCTTCAGCCCAAAGATAGAATGCTGTTTATTATCTTGAAAAAGGAAATCAATAAAAGGAAAGAAAAAGCTAGGGCATACAAGATGAAGAAAATTTAAGATGTGAAAGGTACCGTATTGCTCTGTATTCCTACTGTAGTGTATGAATCAGCATTAAGGTTCAAACAGATAATTGGTAGGTAATATTCATATATCTGTTAATACAATATCTGAATTCACAACCAACACACTGAGCAAGCCCTTCCACATTCCTTGTATTCAATAAAGCCTACCAAATATTTTGACTACTTTTTTTTCTTGCCAAAGACCCAGTTTATTGGACCTTTCAAAAAATATTTTTCCAGACAAATCAAGTAAAAGTTTATAGAAAGAACCATTACAAACTCCACGTACATTCATGAATGACCCTACAATTGCAATACACTCATTACCAAACTGATAATGAATCTAGGAATGAACTGCAATTGAGCATCAACCAAAGGGAACCACAGTCATAACAATCATGACATGAAATTTTATTACCCGCTTGTGACATTCAAGCAATTATGAGTGTACAATCAGTCATGGAGGTAGCTCTCCTGCAAGCTTAAATGAGGTCTACTATGCAGTAGAGGATCGTTCACACATGACACAACAAACTCAGCAACATTTTGTGTACAAAGTCAATGGGATGTGATACAGAAAAAATTACACAGGATCTTGGGGATCAATGCCCAAAAGAGCTGTGGAAAATACCCAATCATTGCAATTTTAGAGCTTGTCAAATGTTGTAGATTTACGCAGTACAGTGGGTTATGAAAAGTAGCCCCTGAAAATCAAAAATTAATTATGAGATGTCAAATATTAAACAGGCAACTGCTGACCAATCTATGTTTTAATCACAGAAAGTATTAAAGCTTTGATCAAGATATCATGGACAAACTAAAACGCTATATATACATGACTCATGACATCATCATGAAATCGAAAGTGGGGTTAAAATTCTTACCACGTATGAACACGATAAAATTGTTACTGATCTTGCTTGTACCATATCTGAACGAAGCCTAAATCTCCTGAATGTCATTAGCCTTTTAGGATTTATGAGCACTATGAATCCTAAATCCCTTTCCCAAAACAAAATACATTGTACGCGTTTTTGTTTAAGGTTTCAAGAGAGAATGCAATGCCATTGAAAACTCTCACAATTGCTTGCTAGCATACTCTCAATTGCAATGAAATAAATTACATTCATTTCACATTTTAGAGTACTGTGTCAGGACTACACTGTCTCGCTGTAGCACTAGTAGTAGTTACATGAGTGTATTAGGCAACACTAAATCAATAACTGGATCTAATGTTTATTCCAAAGGTTAATTTACATGCAAATAAAGAATCACTGTTTAGATATGGTACATCATCTATTTCAATGCCCACAATTTTTTTTTTTTTTTTTTTAACTGTATGCAAGAAGAAAAAAGAAATCATATCAGACAGGAATACATAATTCAATTTTTTTTTAAGGAAACAAGATAATAAACAGGAAAGGAAAATATGACATACACATGATCATGTACGTTAGGTCTGATAAAATTTTGATGCAGAGCCCTCAATATCATAGGAAATACACAGGAATGAAGAATAAGAAAGTCTCCATTTACAGTGTCCATTTTGATTCAGATGTTTAAATTAGTGATATGAATATGGACAATAATTCCTAAACTTGGTAAAAATTGGTAATGCAAAAGAAAGGTTAAAATCAGTGTTTCCATTGAAAGTGGCAAATTCATAACTTCAAAACAAATCCTTCAGCATTTGCTATTTATTGTTACCATCAAAGCTACGGAATTTGAAATAATTCCTTGCAATAATAACAAATTATAAGACAAAGTTGACAAGTTCCTATACCTTTGCAAGACTAGCTGTAAATAACACACATTCATAAAGCTGCCCCACTCTCTGCAGAAACTCGTCCACGTGCGGCCTTTTTAATACATATACCTGAAATACAAAATAAAGAAGAAAGAGATGGTCCTTGGTGATCAGTATACAGTGACAGCTCTACATGTACAAACATTAGCCTACACCATTGAAATTTACGGCCTGCCCCCTCCCTCCACTAATAATTAAAATGCAAATGAATACATTTCTAGCTCAGTGGAATGACAATAATATTTTCAACATCTTGAATGAAGAGACAATTTAAAAATGGGATATCCCCAGGTTTAGAGTGTGATGACCTAGATCATGTGGATGAGTAAATAGCCCGTGTCTCATGGGGTATCATAGCACACCTATCATGTCTTATGTCAGCTGTTGTACTATCACTTGACGAAAGATGAGATAGGAGAAACACTAAAATGTCACACATAATCTAGTCTCACTTCCAGGCTGTCAGACCCGTCCACCATTATGAACATGGTGAAGATATGTGTTATTAGTAGGTCTACTGACATAAATTCAAGCAGCAAACCAAAACGTCGGGGGGGGGGGGGGTGGGGTTCTACTATCCCCAACCCAAGTGAATAGTGTGATGCCATAAGCCCATAGGTCTGCCACCTAACGTAGGTAAACTAAAAATCTAATTAAAGTATAAAAAGTATCAGGGAATATAACATTATGGGTATAAAGCTTCTTTAATGATTCAAATATTCACTATTTGTCTCAAATTTGTTTAATCACTGTTTCATTTTGTGATGATGTAGAAGATCAAAGGTTTTGATTACATATCAAATAAAAATCATCAAGTTCAACATTGAGAATGATACTGATAGTACTCAGGAGTCTGGACGATAATCGACTCATTGGATTATGATTCCTATTCATATCAATGTTCAAGCACAGAACATCGGACTCAATGAAGAAAGATGCAAAAACAAATTATGTATTCAGACAGTCGTGCAGTTAATTGAAATATTTTGCTCCTACTGACTATAAATTAAAAGCATAAATTTGGACACATACATGTATGTCGCACTAAATACCCAGACAAAATTGAATGGGAGCTATTTATTCAGATGGTGTACTTTCCCCAATTACATTTTAATTGACTTCATTTATCGAGGTTAGTTTGCAAAATACAAGGGTGATTTTGAAACCCGGCTACAGGGTTATTTTGGATAATTTGAAGACTTAAGCGCCCTCGACATGTATCTTTTTCACTGATATTATAAAACAGTTTGGTTTAGAAGCTACATGTACTTGTCCAATAAATCAACAGATAAATGTTACATGATATCAGAGTGACTGAAAACAAGGCTAGGATTTCAAGGTATCTGATCTACAAACAGGACTCTTATCAGACCACATTGCTATTGCCTTTGAAATCATACTTGAACATACAGTATATACTCACCTCATGAACTGTGCCATCAATTTCTACAGGAACAACGAAATCTGCATTTGAAATGGGCTGGATAAGAGAGAGGTAAACAGAGAGAAAGGAGAGAAAAATTACCATTGTGATGTGCACAAACATTATACATTTGTAAACATTTGAAATTAAAAATGTAGCAATAAAAAAAATGTTGCCAATTCAAATAATAAAATCTGATGAAATACAGGCTTCAATAATTCATTGTATTGAATGAGATTTGAAATTTCTCAGAGTGAGATGATTTTGCATGCATCTTGGGTCTTCAGATGAAGAGACCTTGAAATATCTTAGAACGTGTTTGAAGCTGACTTCTTACTTTTTTATTAAACTCAATCACTCAAAATTATCTTTAACCACAGCATTCTTGGGTGCAGATACACCCTTTGTTATGAATTCAGACGGACTGAGCCCAGAGGCAATTGATCCCATGATTTACATGTAATTGGCACAAAAGCAAGGATTCATTAACAGTAATTGAATCCCACTTTGCGATCAAATATGAGATCATTAGAAAGTGAATCAGCCTGGCCTGGTTTAACGCTGTCATCCGATTTCCGTAATGCATTAGAAAGAGTATTGCTCTGGACAGCCATACCATTCTGGGCAATATTTATCATGCAGTCCAATGTGCTCTCTTTCTCTTCATATCTCTCCTTCTCTCTCATCCTCTTTATCTCTGAACTGAGACAAGTCCAAAGACATTTGGACATTGCATGTTGTATATGTATAATAGATGGAGTATCTCTGGATAATAGATACATGTACTTCATGCGTTTCTTACATGTAGGATTTGTTTTGTTGTCCCCCCCCGCTCTAAAACGTGAGGATAGAATGGACCGAAAATGATCTATGACTTTATAGCATGTGGAGCGTTGTGGCCCAGTGGATTAGTCTTCTGACTTTAAAACAGGGTGGCGTGGGTTCGAATACCAGCCATGGCATAATTTCCTTCAGCAAGAAATTCATCCACATTGTGCAGCACTCAACCCAGGTGAGATGGATACCTGGCAGGCTGCGGGGCTAAAGCCAGGGTAATAATATCCAAGTCCTTTGAAAGCGCATAAGGACGTTATGACATAATGTGATATGCGCTATACAAGAACTGCGTTATTATTATTATTATTGTTATTATTATAGCAGATAATCTTAATATTTTGGTCAATCAAGTTGTGAAACATTTCAATGATCATAATCAAATGATTAAAAGCAATTCCATTTGGCACAAATTTATAAATGCTATCAAAAAGCATCTGAAAGCCAGGCCCTACTACAATTGGGTGCGGTATTGAAAATTTCTTTAAAATTACTTTAAGAAATTAACCAAATTTGTTAGTATTTTTTAAAATATTGATTTTATAAAAAAAAAGATGTGCTACATATATGGTGATGTCCAGATTCTGAAGGTCTTTTAAAAGGATATGGAAAAACCGATCCAAGAACTCCGGTTTTGTACATGTAATAGATCATCAAAAGCACTGTTAAAAGTTAACAGGTTGAATTTAATTACAATATTACAATATATATTAAACACTTTACGCGATTATTAATTTTTTTTCAGTTGTAAAAAGATTAGAAGGGCTGTGATTTGTTTATGAAGCAATTACAAGAAAAAGCAGCTACACCAAATACTCATTGGAATGGATTGAACTGTACAGTAAACACATTTAGAATGCAGATTCTTCTTAGACAAATTCAATGAAGAGAGCAATGCACATATAAAGATGCTGGATAAACTGTCAATGCTGGTAAAGAATCAACTCTGAAAATGCTTGAATAGACCTATTCAACATCACATTTATAAAATTCCATTCCTTCGAGTAGCCAATCTGCAAGTACAGTATGCAACTATATGACTAATGTATGTTCATTCTATAATTTAAAAAATCCAACACATTATCATTGCTTCAGGGAGAATGACATTGACACCACTCTTTTGCCACTTCTCTTAAAAAGGCAGGTTACATTATCCTCATGGCTTTAATCGCACCAAGACAGATAGGCATTATACATGGAAGAAATTATTCATCAATGAAGTATTAAAGAGATACTCAAGGCTGAAACTAATATGATTTGAAGAGATAAAGAAAAATCAGACAAACAAAACAATACAAATGTGATCAAAATTGGACAGGAAATAACAAAGTTATGGCATTTTTATGATTTGCATTATTTCGGTGAAACAGTTCTATTCATGTCTTCATGAATGTTCAAAAAGCAAACTGATGATATCATATCCCCAATTGTTCTTTCTATTGTATTGTATGAAATTATGTTCATTCAAATTTTGTCCTCCAAGAACAAAAGAAATTTGACTGACAACTGATTTAATGCATTGGATATATTAATTGTAGTTAAAATTGTCGTAATATTCTAAAGGGAAACAAATCATACATGCATGTGTGACAATAATTATTACATGTATTTCATTTATATAGATCTATAAAATAAATAAAATGGGAAGTGGGGACATGACATCATCAGCCAACCTAATGAATATTCATGACAATGTGCATAAAACTGTTTTCACAAATTATTGTTAAAATTAAAAATTCAATAACTTTGTAGTCTTTGTTACCTAAGCTTTTATAACACAACAATCTACGGTACAATTAGCATAAATCTTGTGGAAAACCTACAAAGTATACAAATTTGCAATCGACTATACTGATGGTAAATGATACCTACACTTCTCAGGTACAATTATGCTTCTCTTTCCCTGTTCCTTAACCTCAAAATTCCTCTGTACAAAAAGACCAATCAACACTTGGAAGCAAGAAAGTTTGTCAAATCAGCAACACTTTAATATTGATCAGTCTCCTTTTCCACCAGTCTTCATGTGGAGTATAGTATGATCATGTTTTGCGATTAATTGCTCATCCAAACACACTATTTTCCTGTCACTAGGCCCTCCTTAGCCTAAATCAAACAGCATCCTGAAATTCAACACTAACCTACCAATGCACCGCTGAGGCAGTCTTCTTGATTCCAAACTTCTTCTTTGCTACATACATGTAGAATGTGTGCAGCAGAGATATAGCACGCTGTGACTGAAATTTTAGCAGTCAGGAAGGATTCTCGTTTCATACAAAGCCCAGCTTTCCCTATTACTACATGCAAACGTCAATAATCATTCTTCTCGTGTCACTCACAACCTTAAAAATTCTTTGTTCATAACTTTATTTTCTTGATCATTATAATATCAAATAGATTAGAATTCTATGATGGAAAAGGATTTTCAAAATTCAGATTTAATTCTGGATTCATAATCAAATCAACCGTGACATTAAGATTTTGTATCTAAATCACATATTTGCCAGCATATTAAATGGAAAAGTTGTTCCTCTGTAATTAGTGATTGGTTTATCTCTCAAAAGCAAAGTAAATGCCTCACTATCACTTTAAGTGATAGTGAGATATGGGCTACCTCAGAGAGAGATTCTCAGATATTGGAAAAATAAAAATCAAGTAGAAGGATAGCTTGATGGATGGACAGATAGACTGAAAGATGGTACATGTAGTATAGTAAACACCCTCCCATCCCATCAACATACCAACCAAGTTATATCCCTAACATGCATGCACTCTCTCAAGTGTTTTGTAAATGCTGGGGCATCAAAAGCCAGCCGTTTCTCTCATGTTACTGCCATCCTCTCACGTGGCAGTGTATTGCGTTACCATAGCATTCCGCCATGGAATGTATCATTTCCATCACGCTCTTAACATTCTTCTTGGACAATTCTAGATACCGATAGTGAGGTCCATAAAATGTCAAACATCTAGAATGACATTTATTCCAATATGAAAACTGTTGCCAAACTGAAATCCGATAATATTTTAATAAAGATGGCTGGGAATGACATGTGCTTGATAGAATAGAAACAATTTTCAAACAAAACTGGCATCTAATTTGATCTATGATTTTCACATGATAAAATCATAATAGATTTTTAATTTTATTCCACTGGTAAAAGTATGTTCGTGATAAAAAATTAATTTGTCATTACATTACAAAATTTACATCTGGGTCTCCAAGAGTTAACCAATTTATCCTTTCTTTACGGACATGTATACAGGGTGCGACATAACTTTTTAGAAGCACTTGCCCAATCGGGCAAGTAAATTTTTAAATAGTTGGAATATACTTGCCCAAAAATCTATTTCACTTGCCCGAAAAAATAATTGAAAAAAAAAAGAAAGTTTTGCGGTTTTATAAACCATTGACCTTTTTCTCTCTTTTGACATGAACTGATCTACTTTGTTATTGCATTTCTTTTTCCAAAGTGATTTTATCTTGCCTGCCTTGACCAAAATTAGGGTCAATATATCATTTCGACCCTTATTTTGGTCATTCTACTGTGAGAATTTTGCTTGCCCATTTTGGGCAAGTAGTTTTGGTCTTTACTTCAAAACACTTGCCCGACTCTAACTTTTACTTGCCCCGTGCAATCGGGCAAGTGCTTATGTAGCACCCTATTGTATACATTAAATGTACATTATATTCATACATGTAAATGGCTATTGATTATTTATACACCCTGTAGAAATTACTTTTTCAAGAAAAAACATGTATTTGATGATGCATACTTTTAATATTTACATGCAATCATCTTGACTTCTCAAGTTTGACCACTAAATTGCTAAAACTTCTCCCATTCTCAACATCAAAAGTGCTCTTTCAACTGAAGTATGCTTCAGAGTCAACTTCAAGAACAATCAAAGCACATCTAAACCTCTCAAGTCACATGATCAAAAAACACTTTCCAGTTGCCATGGAGACAGAGCCTACATCCCAGGGAAGGAAATCCATGTCAAAATAGGTCTGAGAGAAAACAAAAACACTTTTTAGGATGCAGTAGGAGAAATGTTTCACCACACATTCCAAAATCAATAAGTTTTTCCGATTGTACAATTAATTACATGTAACTCATGTCCAGGATAGTATGAACCAAAATTGACTATAAAATAGTGTTAAATTGTGTCTTGCATATGAATTGAGAGATCATATTATATTCCAATCAGTTTTTCTGAAGATTTCCAGGGTTCTTTCAAAATGCGCGCAAATTTTCCTGAGTGTAGTTAAAAGTTTTAACCAACACTAGGGAAAATTTATGCCTGGCTTTAGGGGCATGCAATTGTCATGGCAATTTACACAAAGGATGTAAACTCTGATATTGTTGAAAAATATATTCCTTAAATGCATTTTTTTTCCAAAAATTCACAATAGACAGACTTTTGCAATAATAGTTTCATAATGTTATAAAAAAATAAATTAACTTACTTTGACTTAAATGTGCATGTACTTGAAAGGACAAGTTCTGATACATGTAGCTTGCAAAATGATTTGTCATAAAAGCAATGTATGTATTTAATACCAACATATCTCCAAAGCATTTGAGACATGTTTTCCAATAGATAGTCTTGAGGTACAGACCCCTGGCTTCAAAGGTGTCGGAGCAACACCTTATTCTTACTGTCAGCCTATTAACTGTAAATTAATACTGATAAGAAAGCATATTCAATATATGCAGTAATTCAGGGGACCAACAATTTCAAGTCCTCTTCTATAAAGGATATATTGAGAATGGTGTCAAAGACAAGTGGTCCTTACAGGGGGTCACCAAAGCAGGTTCCACTGCACCAGGAATAAGAACTGTGGGAATAAATTACAGCTAATCAATATTTATAAAGTTGGTATTCACAAATGTAATGCTCACCTTAAATGAACTATGTACTAATGTCTCGTCTAAATCGATGACTATACAACATTTATGTGCATCCTGCTGCCTCACCTGGGGGAGTAGAAATTTATTTGGTTGCTGTACAGGAGAGAAAAAGAGGACATCAACAACTCATCTTATATCTTCAATATCAGAATCAATTTGGAGCATAAACACAATATACTTGAAATATACCCCCCCCCCCCATAATTTTGTCTTTATTTGTTTCACCAATAATAACCGAAACCCAAGTTAAACCTCATTTCAATAGAAAACAACAAGGCTGGCATTCACAAGTAGACACTAAATAATGATACAAAATTTTGTCTTGTTTTGAAACATATATAGGTAGATTCCCCTGGTGTACATTTTTATTCAATTAACTCCAATAACCAAATTGATTGGAGGAAAATCAATATCAATTAGGAGCATGTTTCTGCGGAAAATCAATGGGCTCCTTGTTGTCAATATGATATCATATGCCGATTTCAAATATACAGTTATGGGTTATGTACAGTAGAAAGAATGAGACGCTCTGCTCTATTACTCTCTATAAATGTGTTACAAAAGTCACAAGCCAGAGAATAACATTTTTTTTAAAATATAAATTGCATTTAATTTAGCAGTATATTTGCATTATTCTAAACTTTAACATTTTTTGAAAATTTAAAGAGCTTATTTTGACATTATGAATTTGACCATTAAAATAGGTTTAGTGCCATCTATCAATTTCATTGAATGGACAAGTAAAATCCTTTTCAAATTTCTGAGAAAATGACTTCCATGGAAAGGCATTTTGGTGAAAAAGGAAAAAATTGTAATGTGCTGAAAAATTATACCATTCCAACTGTGTGTACACATGTGGTACTAAAAAAGCTAATCATCATGATCTCTGTAAATAAGCAATACACTGGAAAATACTACTAGCAATCGGTATTTGAAAATACTATATGGCCATTGTAAAGTTGGTTGCAGTATCACAATCACATGTGAACATGGCAAAAATGGTCGGTATTGACAGCGGGCAATGGGCAGCCCTAAAGAACTTATTGAAATAAACTGAAGTGCAATATGTGGCAGTGTACTATTAAAGTGTGTAGTATCCCATGTGAACATGGCTGCAGTTTCAAACTGTGTGTATATGTGGCAGAGAATTGCATTGAATAAAAATTTGAAGTGCAATGAAACTTTCAGAGGCATGCACTGTTAAATTTGACAGTGAATATTATTGTACAGTCTGTAGTATCACATGTGAACATGGCCAAAGTTTTCAGTACCAATTTCAAACTGTGTGTAGAAAAGAATGTGAATGTGTGTAGAGCAGATTTGTCCAACCCTCTTTGACACTAGTCAGATCCAAACAAATGTCATTACAACTTTTTATACAAGGAGTGTTGATGCACATCAAAACATTTTCTACATTACAAATATCGCATGCTACACACACACAAGCACACATATATAAAAAATATATAACGTACTGTAATAGTGCATAATGTGCATTGTAGATGATAACCCTGATGAATGAATAAAGTGCTATTAAACTATTTTACATTTGCAGTAGCTCTTTAACAAGTAAATGCTGTTCATTTCAGGAAAGAAAAGGCCAATATTAACCAGTCTCACATTTCTTGGTTTTGCTTACCTGCATTTACAAGTAACTTCTTCAATAATGAATCCACAATTTTTTTATTCATGTACCAAAAACAATGAATCCTAGGGAGAATTGCCCCCCCCCCCCTGTATATTTTTTTATCAGTGCCATGGGTATACAAAATAAACTTCTGTTTAACTTTCATTTTGACACTGATGATATAACATTGGTTGTTTGTACTAAAGGTGAACAATGATACCAAAAATCGAAAAATAAGTTGCACTAATTATGGAGGACCTACAATTGTTAAAACTTTAATAGATGTGTTATGTCACTGAATACTGCATACATGTAAACAACCACTTGCAAATGTGGTGAATATAACATAACTACAATTGGGTAGAATTGTAGATCATTATAAGCATTGAAAATTTAAAAACTAGATAAATAAAACACGTTGACAAGCATAGTGATGACATACCGTGCTAGGGTCGTTAACAGGAGCTGAGCGGTCGAGCGACTATAAACAAAGGAGATGCACACATAAAACAGAAATGAATGGTGGGGTAAAAACTGGTGCATATACAAGTAAACAACAGAAATAAACACATTTATGCTAAAAAAATATCTGTGCTGAGTAAAATTTATGATAAAATAAAAACTATTGCATATAGGCTTGCAAATGGAGGGTGCTTTATACTTCACCTTTTGACACCAAAAACACTATGATACGGAAACAAAATTTCCTTGTATAATTGTTGCACTGAATTTTCACATTTTTTGCATTAAGTTTCCCCGAATGACTAGTGGGTTGGACCTTCTTTAATCTGCAAATTTATAAGTACCCTCTTTTATTAAATAAGAATAGAACAAATGAAAACTAAAATTTCACAACAAATCTATGCTGTAATATATAAAGAATTTTGCATTGATTTTTTACATTTAAATTTGGGGTTTGAGGTCGCCACAGTGTTTAATGCAGAACTCATAAATGTATACCATACATGTATCTAAAAACTGTTATAGCCCCCCCCCCCTTCCCTCATTCGATTGCTGAGGAAATTATCTAGCACCTTCCTTTATGCAAAGCAATAACAAAAATATAATCATATAGGCCTACTATTTGTGCTTTAGAGAAATTATATAATAATACTTGTTCACTGACTGATGCAATGCTCAAATATTGAGGTAACACAACTGATGATCACAAAAACACCTCATAATATCATATACACAAATAATTATTTATAAAAACATATATTGCACATCAATATTAAAGCTACATTAATTTATGTTTTGAAAGCCCTCATGCAAGTACATGTACATGTATACAAAAAGTAAACTACCGGTATGTGCATAAATACATGTAAAGCGCAAGGATGTCATAACGTCATATTAAAATGAGGAATTACCTAATGTAATTAAATGTAACATTACATTGTACGTTCATACGCAGAGAACACTGTACAAGTACATCTTCAAACCAATTGTAATTGAATTTTGAGAATAAAATCAGGTACATGTACATGAAAGTATTTTTCTGAATTAGGCAGGTGAATTGGCAGGCTCATTATCTCTCAACAAGAACCAAGGTTAATTACACATGTCAGAGCACATGATGCTAACTCGTTATAAACTGATTTGGCCATTGCATACAATGCATTACCCAGGTGTACCTCAAGACTAAGAGGCAGCCTAGGTCATTCCTTGTTATCCTAAATTATCATTTTAAACAAACTTTGTTGTGGCGGTACTGTAAGAATTGCAAATGAAAAAAGAAAAGAATTTGGAATGAGGAAGGGGCAAAAAGGGTAATCAAGAGGAGGAGGGAAATAAAGAGAGGGACAAAGAGTGCCCCCCCCCCCCCTTCTTGGTTGGATATCCAGGACTGGGCAAGGGGATGAATTTTATTCATCTGCAGGTGTTCTAAAATGCAACATTGTTTTCTTCAAAAGAAATGTTACACATGTCATGACTGATAAAATGCATACTGTACATTACTGTATGCACCAATGCCTCATAATAGGCAAACATCTGATTTGTAAATATTATGACTTTTTATCATTCTTTAATAGTATTCTAGAAATTTGCTGAATGTCTGTTGAGGATTTATAATCCTATCTTTAATAAAACATGAAGATGTACATGTACATTGTACAGATGATCAATGGCTTGAATGAGTTCTCTACATTTGCTGTAAGAATACAGACAGATAATCAAAATTGAACCCAAACTATCATATCATGCAAAAGAAATAAATATCAAATCTTCCTAAAAATTTGTTTGCGAGCCTTTGAAATGCATGCAACACTAAAGATTTGAAAATAGAGACAACATCACAAATAAGATTTTTCTTTGCTTTTTAAAATACAAATGTATATAAAGCATAAATCTGACATTTACACCAGATGACTTCTTAACCTCTGAGGAAAGTGCTTTGCCAAAATAAAATGTTCTATAGTGAAAAATTAAACATCAGTGTATCTGACAAAAATATAATAGAACAAAACATATTTACATTGTACATGTACATGTATCTCAAGCTTCAAACATGCAGAATTTCCATTGGATTAATATAATTTCTTCTATAACCATTTAGTGCGCATACTTTGTACAGGTACATGAAAATGTGTAATGTGTGATGGAAATGTACAAGAGCTGTACACTAATGAAAGGCTGTTTTCAGATGTTATTGACAATTTTGTGACTGATAGTGCTATCAATCACCAGTGGTTATCAGTAACATGTCATTCATACATGTGTACGTGTATGCTACCACAAGTTTGTGATAGATTGCAACAGGCAATCGGTTTACATGCTATGCAGACATTATCACCACTTGCGATGTATGGTGTACGTACATGTACATTCTTCGACAGCACTGTATGTGATATTCCATGATGCACCACACTGCACGTGGTCCACCGTGTCACAATGCAAATAACGCACTTTGCAGTGTGGCAATATATGCTCTGCCCAGTTATAACCACCGATTACATCATTGAGAAGTTATCACGATACATGTATGTACATGTAGCACACAGGATGCAAGTGGCGAAACGTCATGAGTGGCAAATGTTCGCTTTATTGGCAATCAATGACGACTTGCGATAAAGGAACATTCAGATGTGTATTCTATCACTACTAGTGATTGATAACACTATTTGGCAATAATGTCTCTGAAAGGTACATTATGTAGGTAATCAATTCTAATTTGTATGATGCATGTCTGTGGTAAGTTGTCTTGACTGATATTAGATAGGATTCTAAGATTGAGAAAAAAAATTATGTAATTTCCAGAAATCAATTTTGATATCATTTTACATTACTTTTCTATTTCATGTTTTGGTAGGCTTTTATTTATCAGTCAGAGTATGCTCTACGTATCGGTTCAAAAAATGTTTGATTGCATTCCCCCCCCCTTTTTTTAAAGGGGGGGGGGGGCGCGGCCTGCAACGGACTATGAAATTTCGGTCATACAAGCCAAAGAGCTGTTATAATAGGAATTTGATTTGTCATCGTAAATGTCAGAGAAAATGATGAGGGTAGGACCGGTCTGATAAGGCACACAAAGATTTCAAAAATGCAATTCTAGACTATTATGAAATTTAGTAATCAATCAAGTCAATACTGCCAGGAAAGTTTTACACAAACAAGCAGATTTCATGTCTGATGGAAAACATTCATAAATTTACATCCAATCATTTTTATTTTAATACTTGGAAATATCTTGAATAAAGTAGTAGAGTACATAAAACAGCAATCTGAAAGTCTTGGTTTAAAGACATGTTTCTTGAATATCATATTTACATTCAAAGGAGTGTACAATGTATGTATTACATACATTGTATCAGAAGGGTATTTGGGATGATTAGTGTGGTATTGTGAACATGTGTCATATTTTGAATCTGTAGGACCTTCATTGTTTGCATCTGCAGTACAGAGGTGCTGTGTTCTGTCAGTGTTTTCTTACCCTTTGATCGGTTTGATCTGACGTCTGTGGTACGCTTTGATGCGTGCCATGTCTCCCTGAACCAAAACAGCACAGGAAGGTATTGAGTAGACTTCTACTTCTTGGCTTCTTTGATGAGCTTGGCCCTGTTTGAAATTAATGAAATTATAAAAACAAAATTATTGAATTATTTATTAATGATATTAACATTACAGATTTTACAATCCAAAGGGTAAATATGCATACCGTACATTAGAACAGCCATGGTGTGTTTCGTACAGCAAGAAATTTACCTACTTGAAACATGTACATCTGTCTATCTCATATCTTTCTTGTCTAAATGCCTTATATATGAGCCATCCATTAAAAAGAGAACTGCTTTATTGATCAACAATATGAATCAAACATGCATAATCTATCTACATGATGTACATGTAGGCCATTCAATCAAATGCCTGTCGTAGTAACATACGTCCCAGTTAGGAGTTCAGCGATGATGTCAAGAGGGGGGAGGGGCAATTTATATAGAGCCTCATCAACAAGCACCAGGGATTCACAAGATTGACGGGGGATGTGACGCAAATTTGCGCTAACGACCAGTCAGCCCCCCAACACAGAATGCACAGGGAATAATATAAGCAATCGTGAACCAGAAAGCCTACAGGAGATAGTCTTGCACATTTGGAAACCTAGGGGGTCATGATAACCAATCTCCCGCTTGCCTTCCCTGGGTTTTGCAATCAGTAAGAGATGGATGATTTAATTAAACATTCTAAAATGAGATTGGAGAGCACTAGGAAGCGCAGCTTTGGCAACAGATGGCAACTGGGTCTTTTTCCTATGATTTTACACCCACATTCTATGTTACATTGTATGCAGGCCTACATGTACATGTACCATATGCAGAGGACATGTATACTGGGGGAGGGAGGAGACTAGGCTATATTTAATAGGGAATTTACCTGAATATACACTATATAAAAGAACCCTGAAATCAAATGTACCTACATGTACATGTATGCAAATGTCTGTTTCTCATGCAATATTTTTTCATGTCTGTACTCTGCGATAATCCAGCAAATTATCCCAGAACATGGTTTTGCATTTTTAATAAGAAACATAATTACACAAAATTCATACATGTACAGTACCTGGCAAACAATATCACAAGGTGGTCATTAAAAGGCAAGTAGGTGTATTTGTACATGTAGGACACATTCCATAAAAGATGTCCCATCTTTAATAAGGTGTTCTCTGAAATACTTGTACATGTACTATGTAGCATGAAGATCTTTGTGCCATTTTGCATACAATACAGTACTTTTCAATATGTACACTGCAATTTTCACATTATGTACTTTTAGTACAAAAATACCCCATCAGAAATATCTGTATTAGGCCTTACATTTTTTTGTTATCGATGGGGCATTAAATATATCCCTAGACCATCCAATCTCTTAAATTTACGAGACACCATGGGCATGTCAGAAGATGATTCAATTTAACATGACACAAAGGTCAACGGCGGCAAGTGGCAACGAGCAAGAGCAAGAGCCGATCATTTATGTCATGAATTATGCACGGATATAAACTGGGCAATAATTCTCCACTCCCTGATGCATGCACGCTGAGTAAAGGAGTGCACTTGGGTTATGCATGTTATGCTGCTTGTGATGCACGCATGCCAGTCTCATCTAGGGGGGTCAATGAGCTCCAAAGTGCCTCCCTCAAATCTCAAATCTCCTCTTAACCCATTAGGACTGCATAATGTCAGGAATTCAAGATGTATATGTGTACTGTATACACATAGTATTTTTAATGTTAGTAGGCATGCAGGTGTACATAAACAGGCCCTGCAGTTACATGTACATGTGCTGTTTGAAATCACAAATATCGAAGTTAAAAAAAAATGTCTGTGCTGAGAGTTTAACATGGGCATGTTTACATACATGTACATGTAGGCTACATGTATTTGAGTAGTATCAAAACTGAAACTTTCTAGTCAATCATACTAATAGAAACAATTCTTGCAGTCATCTACAAATAGACCCATGATCTATAAATTTGCTACCAGTGGCTAATTCATTTCCAGCTCCCTCCCCTATCCTCTCTTGAAAAAAAAATGACATTGTTGTAGTTCTTTTCTTTTAATATGAAAACTCCCCCCCCCCCCCGTTCCTAAATGTACAGAGATACATGTAGGATTTCCTATCTTTCTTCGCTTGTCAGATATTTTTTTGTGAAAAGGTGTGTGCAAATACGTGTATATACTCTCCCTTTAAAATGTGATTTAAAACTCCAGTTTTTCTGCCCTTTTCTCTTGGTTGCTTGCCAGAAATTTCAAAAGAGTTATGTGTCCTCTGCTTGCACTACATGTAAATCCTGAATCTGCACTTAATATGCATGTATGTGTAGGATGTACATGCCCATGAAGCATGGCACTACATGTAATGCATACATGTACAGATCTACATGTAATGTTCATAATAATATGACTGAGAATAGCTGCTTGTAACAAACAATATACAAATGTATGCCTACCTGAATTTATATGTCATTCTATTGTAACATGCATGTACATGTCGATGCATTCACATGTACATCATTTCTTTCTTAGTTTCTTTACAATGTGCCGGTACATGTATCATCAGCATTTCAACATCAACATGCACGTATCATTTTGGACTTAAGAGCCAAGATACATGTATACAAAACATTCAGCTCTGTGCCCTGCGATGAACATGAAAAGTCAGGAAGTAAAAAAGTGCATAATTTGCATGCAGCCTACAGGTACTATGTACATGTACCTGTACATGTATGTAGCCTGTAGGCCTACTGGTCAGTATGAATGCCTACAGTGTGCAATAAACTATAAAAACACTATTATGTAATACAATAATATCTGGGCTGAAAGGAGAGTCAGTGGCCAGTTATATTCAAATAAGCTGAACTACTTTTGTATACAAGCCAGGGTTGTAAACACCAGATTACTGATGCATGTCCCTCGCAAGCAATATTTACAGGCCTTCATTGACATGTGGAGCCTACAGACTACAGTGTACAACCTTGGTAGTACTGTACAATCTGTTTAGAGCGTATCCTTCATGTATACATGTACCATACCTGCTTCAATTTATAATGGATCTTGCACCAATGATGCATTAAACCTACATGTACATGTGTAGTCTTTCTGTACCTCCTTCCTAATAGTACCAACTGGGCAACCTTGATACTTTAATTTTACACTTTAGGCCTACATGTACATGTAATGTACATGTACAGGCACATGCAATGTTTTATTATGTGTTATGAAACCTCAAAATAGAAGCTTAGGTTCGCAATATTTCCTACATGTAACTCAGTACAGAAAACACATACAGGCCTACACTACATGTAAATTTACAGTACGTAGGACTACATAAAGTAGGGTTTTTTGTATTTTTAGTAGTAGGGCTGACACATAGGCCTACATGTACATGTAAAGCCTAGGCTATATGCACAGGTTTCATATTTTTTTGTTGAATTGTAAAACTTCACATGTACATGTAGACCTACTATATGTCACATTGTGATGCCCTATGCCATCTAATAATTCTTCCTTTTTTCTAAGAAAATCTCCAGAGCACATGTACATGTACAGTACATGTATGCACATTGTTGGGAGTCGGGACCTACAGTACATGTATACACAGACTTAGATGTCCTGTACTGTGTACATGTGAATGTTTACATTTTGTTCCATGTACAATACTACATATACATGTACTTTACTCTTCATTCATTCATGTACACAATTAGGCCTACTGTTTAACATGTAAATACATGTCCATCATATGCTCACTTTACATTTAAGAAATGTATAAACTGTATGAACATATGAACATGTTTATGTGATATGAATTTAACAGTTAACGTACATGCATCTCCACCCACCCACACTGCAGCATAGTTACTTACGTACATGTATTTGTATGTACACTGGTACACATTGTGTATCAACTAATCAATACTCAGCTTTACTAATTCTCTATACTGGGGGCATTTACCAGGGTACTTATAAATAGGATGTTAGAGTACAAAAGAAGTTTTCTACAGCTTCTTTGAACACTTCCAAATAAAGAACACCACAGTCAACAGAACCACTTCAAAAGCTGTCAGATTGCTAATCTGTGGCTTTACATGTACATGTATATTGTGGACACAGTGCATACGTACATGCACTAACAAACACATGTACAGTGTTTATGTTTTCATTTTAGAAAAAAACATGATGTACATTTAATTGTATTAAACTACATGTACATGTATGCACCATGTATTTTGCATTGTGTGGTAAACCTTACTTACATGTATATTGTACATACTGTACCGACAGTATTATGCACTTTATTTTTATCAATTTCTCACCTTGTCAACTGGTTACATATTTTTCTAAGCTTCTTTGCACACTTCCATAAAGCACACCACAGTCAACAGAACCACTTCAAAAGCTGTCAGATTGCTAATCTGTGGCTTTACATACATATTGTGGAGTCTTGTGGACACAGTGCTTACATGTGTATACATGCACAAACACATACATGCACATACAGTGTTTACAACTTAATGTTTTCATTTGAGAAAAAATAAATAATGTACATTAATACATTTAATTGTAAACTACATGTACATGTACATGTATGCCCTTTTTTTTTTAAAGATACATGTATATATTT
This sequence comes from Lytechinus pictus, assembly GCF_037042905.1. NCBI lineage: Eukaryota > Metazoa > Echinodermata > Echinoidea > Temnopleuroida > Toxopneustidae > Lytechinus > Lytechinus pictus. Next base: position 13,738,605 of record NC_087245.1, on the reverse strand, counting down.
TGCATTGTGTGGTAAAGCACAAGTTAAATTGTACATGTACATGTAAAGCACAGTATTGTGCATTATATTTTTATCAATTTCTCACATTGTGAAACAGTTACATGTACATGTAAGAGTGAATAGATTCTTTGCCTGAAGGAATTAGATTTGGAAGAGCAGGCAGGAGCCAAGAAGACCAATGGCTATGTGATAGACAGTTTTAATCAAATGAAATACATATAGAAATACATGTACATGTATTGCATTCTGAAAAAAATATCATTATCATCATCCAGTACAGTGAAATATCTTGAGGCAATATGAATTGGCAAAATAACAAAGGCATTACTGTACAATACATGTACATATACATGTACATGTGTAACAGCTCAATACTCAATAAACATTAAACAATCTTAGATTTTTTTAAACTGATATTTCTTTTCTACTTTTCAAAAGTATCTTGCACCCTATTCTTATTATAATGTCTCTTTTAAAGTAGCCCTATCAGCAAAAAATAAATTTAGACAGATAGCAAATGTTGACAATCCAGAAATTCTCAGTCCATTCCATGCTTGAGAACTGCTTTCAGAAATTAAAAAACAAATGCCCAGATATTTCATTTTGTTCAGTCATCCAATTCAAAATAAATTTTCATATTACAAAATTCCAACAAAACACATTTTAATTTCATATCATTTACAATTTTACAGATTACATCACACGCTATTTAGGTATACATGTACATGTACACATACACTCTAGTCATGAATTGGAATTTACTGACATTAAATTCCCTTTTTTTTTTTGGGGGGGGGGGTTCACAAATTTAAAAACAAGATTTAAAACACACTCCCAGAAGTTTGGAGTCGACATAAAAATTAATATAATGCTGTTAAAGGACGAGTCCACCCCAACAAAAAGTTGATTTGAATTAAAAGAGAAAAATCCAACAAGCATAACACTGAAATAAAATCGGATGCAAAATAAGAAAGTTATGACATTTCAAAGTTTCACTTAATTTCACAAAACAGTTCTATGCACATCCTGGCCGGTATGCAAATGAGGAGACTGATGACGTCATCCACTCACTATTTCTTTTGTATTTTATTATATGGAATATGAAATATTCTAATTTTTTCCTCATTGTAAAGTGAAACAACAATTAATTCCTCCCTGAACATGTGGAATTAGCATTGTTTAATACTAATATAGTTCAGTCAAGTTGGTCCCTATTGTCAAATTTGTAAAAAATGAAATATTGTATAATTCAAACAATAAAAAACAAAAGAAATAGTGAGTGAGGGACATCATCGACTGTCTCGTTTGCATGTCACTGTTTTGTGAAAAATAAGCGAAACTTTAAAATTTCATAACTTTCTTAGTTTTCATCCAATTTTGATGAAATTTTCAGCGTTATACTAGTTTGATTTTTCTGTTTATTCAAATCAATATTTTTCTGTGGTGGACTTGACCTTTAACCCATGTTATATTTACTTTAAAATATTACCCTAATTTTGTTTTACTTTTTCTTAATTTATAAAGACATTCAAGCAGAATAAAACGTTATAGAAAAAGAAGAAAAAAAAAACACAAAACAGTCTAGGAATTCCAGTGCAAAATATATTTGTTTTCATGTTTTTGAATACACTGTTCATACCACTCTTTCAATAGAAAAGAAAAACCCTAATCCAAGTTGGCAAACAGGAGTGTGCATGTACATGTATGGTTGTACTTTGAACCTTTGATAGTAATTTTAGAATATTATTGGCAAGTTTTATGGTCTCTTTACGGTGGGCATATTTGTTTACAGGGTTGTTGTGGCCGATTTGCACACATGGCTACAATTCAATTTGAATGATGCAAAGAGCAATTTATTTTTTCAGTGCTGTACCAAAAAAGATACTACGTGGATTCAATGGATTGTATGGTTTGTTTACATGTCACTGCTTAACGTCATATACAGGTATTGTACACTACCTGTAATGTACATGTAGTTATATTTTGGTTTGGCCTTGATTCAGAGCAACAAACATACATGTAGATATTAGAAAAGAAACAAAAATCCATGTGCCTACAATGCATGTATTTTCAATCCATTAGTATCTTTCATTCAATGTTTCATAATTCATGGTCACTAACATAAGAGGTCTGTGTGTCAATCGCTCTTTCCTCAGACACACAAACCAGTACAAATCGCAAATTGAAAAAAAAAATTGTAATTGTCAAATCCAAATAAGAATCAATCAGTAGAGCTACATGGACATGAACATGAGATCAAGAATGTGATACTTTTAGGTAATTACGTCTGTGACCTTTAACATCACCCTGTGACTCTAAAATCTAATGAGATTGTTGTCCCTCTAATTCTAGTACGAATATGAACAAGTTAAAAATTTATCCCTCAAACATTTCTTTTATTATCACAAGAACAAGATAATTTCACATCTAGGTATACATGTATGGCCTCTATGACCTTTGACCTCATGAGCCCATAATCATTGTCACTCCTATGGCATAAATACATACTGTATGCATACATGATCCAAGCTTCAAATTGATCCCTCAAAAAGGATTTTGTAATCACAAGAATGTCATTTTCAAGATATACAACACATACATTTATGACCAGTAAGACCTTTGACCTCGTGACCCAAAATTCTAATCAGATCATTATCATTCTAATATACATGTACATTGTACATGCATGAGCCAAGTTTGGAGTTGATCCCTCAAATAGTTCTTTCATATTTATTTTGAGATGCACTTTTAATAGGTACATGTAGTTGATGGAAGTTGATCCATCAGACAAAACATGATGGACTCCAGCAACCACCTAGAATGGGCAAAGGCTTGTTTTCAGTTTGAAGAATACATACATGTAATAGTTTTTATGATTTTACCCATGTCAATTTTATCATTATTTTACCACTCTGCCATTGTTACCCTTAGCCATTCTTACCTCTGTCATTTTACCTTAATACCATTTCAATGTTGTCATTTTTTTTACCCCAGTCATTAGTGCACCTCTATTTTTACCGGCAGTGGCACCAAACAGTATCACTGTACCAATTTACTACACTGCACATGTACATGTGTACATGTAGCTACATGTACCACAGCAGTGAAAGTTTCAAATTCATTCAATTTTTCATGATGCTTTTAAGCAAAATGCATAAAAATAATACATGAACTTACATTATGTGTATTATTCTTATGCATTTTGTTTGTTGGTGTTTTTTTTTCTATAGGCTATCTACCTTTTATAATAGTAGTGTATCAAACTACATGTACATGTACAGTGTACACACAGTACAGGAAGATGCAAATTCCAGGTATGACTGTACATGTAGCTCTGGATGGCTAGATCATGAATGGGATATCAAGGCATAATTTCTAGTTTAATAACATCAAGAAGGTATACCATTCATTCTATGACACTTTTATGTACATGTATGCATTTTTTTCTATTTTCCTATACTTGTAGTATAGCCTAACTACAGGAAGATGCAAATTCCAGGTATGATTCATGCTACCACAGGCTAGCACTGGGAGCTCCTGTACACATGAAAATGACCTCATCATGACCTTGCAAAAGAGCTTGTCCACTCTCCCCATCAAGTCTCTGTCCTATACCCATCCCATCACCACACATATGCCTGCCGTTCAATCAATTACACTATTACATGAGCATGGGCTGTTGTACTGCTCCCTCCCCCTCCAATCACTGCCAGGAGATGGTGCATACATACATGTACATGTACAACAGAATGGATTACATTGAAACACATAGACCTACATGTATATGTATGATAAGGTGGTGAAATTGCGTTTCGAGTCCATGACAAAGTTGAGATAGGGGGATGTATGAGTGTAAAAAGAAGACTGAGTTTTCAGAACGTTGTAGGCAAGTGACAACTTCCGGCTTCCTCATGTGAGTAATCAGAGAGGGGGCTGACAAATTATGACATGAGGGAAATCTCTATGCCAATAAAAGATTCACATGGTGTACAGGCAGTCAAAATCACTAGAAATATGTGCATGTACATGTATACTGTACAGTGTAAGTGCTTGGGAACTTCCCTTCTTAATGGATATATACCGGTACATAAAAATACAGTACATACACATTTCATAATAAATGTAATATTTTCTTTGTTTTATACACTGAATACAGTACGGTACATTGTTTACTAGCATGGTTTCACTTCTGGTGCACATCATGCCTCTACAGAATTTGTATGCATTTGCTTTATGTGGTAGAGTTTTATGAAAAATAATTGATATCAGATATACAATGTAGTGAACATCTTTATTTTTACTGATTTTATACTTCCTCATTGATACACTATGGCTGAATAAAACCAACATTTTTTTTTTCCTTGAAACATGGATTTAGTTCAACCCCCTCCCCCCAAAAAAAAAATTATGATAAAATTTTCTATCAGGTGCTAATAGATGGAAGTTATGAAAAAAAAATATAAGCATACATATACATGTACACTGTGTGTTATGTGTCAGTGAATAGTATTCACTGACACACAGTTTATATGTATGTATAATTTTTTCATAATTTCCATCTATTTGATCACATCAGAAATTACAAATTTCTAAATTCATGAATTGCCCACTTGTAAACAATTTCAGAATGTAGTGGTTCAAACTTCCCCTTTTGTTGACATACATGTACATGTACCTGTACCTCTTTTTTCTCATTAATTCAGAAGCTATGTGAAGTGGGTCTCAACAAGAATTTATCATTGAAGATGAACCGTTGCCAAGACTTCGAAAAATAAAAAAGGGGGCTTGATGTGACATTGATGTCAAGTACTAGACTGTAATATCAGATTCATTACAATGCATTCATCAATTAGCATTGATAAAGATGCATCCTAATTATCTGACCTGTGAATATTGCCAATGCAGGTACAGTACAGATCTACACACATTGATTGAGCCAATCTGACCACCCACTCCACAGATCTGTGTGACTTGCAGTTGTGCTGTGTGAGATTTTGAGGACCTGGCCTTTTCACATGATGATTTTAAGCCTGATTTTTGTCATTGTCCAGTGACTCAGTCACACCAATAGAATGATTGTACATGTATGTATCATACATTTGTAATACAAGTTCAGTTTGCAGTGCATTCAAATTCAGGTACAATTTGTTTACAATGTTCAAATCTGAATAATGAAACTTTAAAGATGGATCATTTACACTGCACTTTGCATTTTACATTTGAGAGTAGCTAAAATAATAATTGTAAACCATCACCTGATTATCAAATTACATGATTTGGAATTGAGCACATCACTTTATTTGCTTTAATAAATTATGTGTAATGATTGATTAGATTAATTGATTTACATTTACATGTACATAATAAGAAAAGAGAATGGTGATGTTTAATTTTAGTTACATTCCATATTTTAAATATTTACATCAGGGTACGAAGTACGCATTGTATTCAGAAATTGTATGATTCCATGCTCAAGAAATCCTTTTATTCCAAAAAGAAAAGTTTTGCAATTGTAAATTTTACCCTAAAACGTCAGATTTTATATCATAGTATGAAATTGTTATCATTATTTTATCTCACAAATGAATTAAAACTTTTAAAAATGAATTCTTAAACTTTGAATGATAAAGCAGACCTCAAATACTGTACACTTACATGTACACCCTACAACACACAAAATGACTCTCATCTGAAAAGGCTGGTAATGAGAACAAATTAATGCTTCACATCAGGGTTTCCTGATACAAGGCCAGTGACTTGGGACATTCTCCAGGTTTGATGAAGATGTTTTCCTGTTGTTCATTTCCCAGTGCAATTAGCAGTATTAACCATTTGCAATTATAAACAAATGCACACTGCAAATCTGCAATTTATTTCTTTCCCTAGGCAAAATAGTTCACATAGTACAAAACTACAATATGCAAAAATAGACAAACAAGATTAAAATTATATGTATAGTGGCCCAGTGTTCATATAATTTTTCCCCTTTTAATCTCAGATACATTATCAACACTACAATAGCTGCAAATAATGTAAATCCTAATTGCCAATGTACATTTCTTCCATGTATGTGTACATGTAACACCTTTGAGTATGAAAAATGCCACCACCAATTCTACAATTTAACCACAAATTTGAGGTCTTAATATCTTAATTCCACTTTAGGCTTTATATCAATTTTTCATGCATGTTATACTAAGAAGGATGAATCAAAACAATAACTTGAAAAGCTTTGATATGATACTTTCAACTTTCATAAAAAATGGTTCTCTCATGCATGATGCATGCACCATGTACATTGTACATGTACATGCTTACAGTGTATGACTGAAATACATGTACACATCTTACTTACAATCCTTGATTCTTTAATATCTTTTACAGCAGTATTTATAAGCAAAAAAAGCTATATATATATATATATATATACTGTATAAGCTGTTATTTTCGCAGGGGTTTCATTTTCGCTGATTTTTAAAAGTCAGTGCCAATATCTCCAACAGCAAAGCTTTGCTATTGAAAACAGCCTGTTAAATGAAATAATCATGATAATCACCTCTATACATGTATCATGTATGTACAAAAAATAAGGTTTAGAAAATACAATTAGTGATTCAAAAAGTTAGCTAGAATTTACCTTTTTTCTCCAACAAAATCAGAGCCTACACTATTTTCTAACATGTACATGTAATTCTATCAATATTCATTCACTCACTGTAATATTACAATGTATTTTCCATGAAATGATTTGATTTTATTGTCATCTGATTGACTCTATACACACGTATTGGCAGCCATTACATACTCATTAATATTCATAAGTCACATGACCAGAGCTTTTAGGTGTAAGATTCTGTTTAAAAAAATCAACATTTTTGCACTGAAACCAACTTTCTAAAAAGTGAATCTAACAAAACACAACTTCAAAAGATTACTCTTACAGATCAAATTGTGACATGATGAACTTTCAGATCTAAAGGTACAAAAAAAAAGTGAAATTTAAGCCACTTTTTTCCACACTTTCTGTTTTTACAGGGACATATTTATGTACAAAAGACACATCAGCAAGGGGACTTTAAGGAGCATAGTTTTGCTTCTTTGAAATGCTGTGGAAGTGTTTCGTACATCTTCTGATCGCGAATTTAACAACCCGCGAAAATGTCGCGAAAAATTATGTACGCGAAAATAACAGCTTGTACAGTACCGGTATATTGGGAATGTTATTATTGTTTGTGTCACTGTGTAAACTTTATTTTCAGAGTTGTCAGTGTTTCTTTTGTACATGCACTGTACACACATTGATCTTGGTACAATGTATCTAGGGGAGAGTGGGGTAAATAAGGCAACCTTTTTCATAATTCCACAACTCTAATCATATAGTCTTTTTAATCCATAGCAGTTGAAACATGATTGTCTAATACAAGGTCTACAGTAGACTTACATTGTTCAATAGAAATATGAGATCTAAACAATCGGATTTGCATATTAATGAGCATTAAATATCGCTGTCAGGGGGCCTTATTTAGTTATTTGCCCAATCGAAGTGGGAAAAGTGAGGCCCCTTGATTAAGAACTATTTTGTGTACATGTAGATATATTCAAATACATGTAATAGTTCAGTTGATTTGATTCAATCACTGAACATTTACTAGTAACAATTATTAACAACATGAGTAACAATTAAGGATTGATATTTAATTATTTTCCCAAAGGCCTCCATTGAATGATTTATTTATGTATCCTATCAAATATTACGAAAAACTACTTGTCGGATTTGTGTTTTCAACTATCATACATGTAGTTATATTATTATTATGTTCTTCAAGTTCTTCAAGCTACACTGACTGCCTCCTTCAATACTGAAGATTCTTGCAGTATTGTGTATCGGGGACCGGCAGGTGCAATACACCGGGTGAACACCCTACTTTTTGACGAATAGTGCATTGGTTTAACGTGCATAGGTTGTGACTCTCCTATACATGGGACCAACATTTGCGTCCTTTCCGATGGACGGAGTGTTTTCCAACTGCATTCACACCTGCACTGAATACAGTAGTGAGGCATGCTTACACACAATGCTATAGCATCAGATTTTTTGTTAGACGCGTTTTGGCATGAGCAGGACTCGAACCCCTCACATTGAGATCTACGATCTTATCCGAAACATGCGCTCTAACTGACTGAGCTACGCTGCCTCCCTAAAATGTTTCTCCATGTTCTATTGGAAAAGGACACTAGATATAAAGCAAGTGTGGAGATGTCTACACTGCATTTTATTGTTCAAAGAGATGTAACCATATAGTGTTGATTTTGTTTTAATCCAGGGGGGAGGGCCTGATTTGCCCTATCAGGCATGTTACGTTCAGAGCCTTCCAGTCTGAAAATATGAGGGAAAGTGGTGAATTTGACTACAGAACTGGCATACTTGTATGTACCATAATGCCCTACAATACAAAAGTAAACTAAGATGAAATTCAATACACATTACTGGGTGGGTACAGTACTAGCCTCCCTAAAAGTGGCGATGCTACTTTCAAAATTTTTATTATGAGGTGCTGCTACATGTACATGTAAGTTTGTGCTCCTCCAAGACATCTGCATTGTGCGAAGAGACATTGCTAATGCTCAAGATATGTGCTAAGTAACTGTCTCAAACACCACACAAACAGCAATCCCATTGACACTGGTAAACTTGAACAGTGACGTGACTCACATGAGCTAAAATTTAACTGGGGGCCTTATTTACCCATGCACAAATAATTTGCGTTCGCCATTTTTGATTCGGCGATAAATCAATACGTGTGGGGTAACGCAAACCGGCTTCAAATCACCAATTTTGAGACGTTTACAAGAAAGGGCGAGTGAGTCTGTGTCGGATAGTCACTGTAGAGTAAGCTGCATGTATGTTTTGGTCATGATGCCTTTGGCTTTGTTATCATAAAGTGCCACAGTTTGTCACTGGTTTTTGAGAGCGAGTATAGTGAGACCACCACCTATCGACCACCTCTTATGAAACCAACCACCTAGCGCGCATTGAAATTATTGCGTATTGCAAATGATACACGCGGGAGAGTAGGCGCAGTGTCCATAGGAACGGCAAGAATTAATTTTACGAGAGAAAAAGGGGAAAAACAAATTTAGTAGAATTTATCAAAATTGTTTTGACTAGACCCGAACCCCACCCCGTTTCCGATAGAAAGCGGCTTTAGAACAAATATCCGTCGTCAATCGTCGAGTCATGTGGAACTAGTGAGACGATCATTTAGCATGTTGACATCGTAGAACTAATTTGGAAGAGCCAAAATATTTCGCCATCGCGATAAGAATCGGCCGTAAACTTAGTGTATCGCGGGTGGTCGGTTTCAAAAGAAGGGTGCAAATGAGCAAATATAAAATCGTCGTATTCGTTGTTCGCCGATATATACGCGGATTGAATCGGAGTCGCCGATCGAAACATGGGAATCTGAACTGCTCAATTTTCTGCACAAATGAGACGAAAACTGGGTAAAACTGATATTTTCATAGATACGATGCTTAAAAAATTAGGTGGTCGATAAGGGGTAGTTCCAACCATACATTGTAATTTGTATTTGTCCCCCGACATGCCCGAGGGTTCGGTTAGGTGGAGCGGTGTAGTGGAGCCTGTAGTATATACAAACCATCGCCTGAGTAGATCTAACCCAGCTCGGCTCAGCCTCAGGTTTCATTTTCAATCAGGGTCAGCTCAATATTAAAATTCAAAACTCAAAAGTTCCCGCCTCCAACTTCCAAGTCCCATTTCCAAAGAATCAAAGTTTTAATATAACTTTATTTAGACAGCTGATAGCCGTCTGTTTCGAGGAGTATTTAATATTTTAATTTTTTTTTATATATCCTCGTACACAGACAGCTCTATATCGTGCAGCCACCATTAGGGGGTTAACATTTTTAACAATGCAAAATTACTTCGGCAACATCTAGCCAAACTAGCCAACAAAACAATTACCTAGCAGTTTTTCTACCTTTGACTGAGTTCTCAACACTAAGTGTCTACCGAGGAGACTACTACTACTACTTTACTAGGGCGTGAAACAGGCCCAAAACGAACAACAACAACAACAACTGCAAAATCCCCCCGACGGGACTCATCGATTTTTGTCTTTATTTCATAAAAATATATAAAATTAAAAAGAACTGTACCAAAATAAAGATTATTCCGTTTTGGCCTGAAATGCACCAAAACAGGGAAAAAAAACTTAAAAGGGGAAAAAACAGTGACTTACTTCGACTGTCGCGCAACTTTACTTCCCTGTTTTATCCGAACTTAATACATAAACATATGGCCATTGAGTCCCCTGTACAGATCGCGCTAGAACTTCGGTCTCTGTATTTGGTGAGTGGAGCCAACGGAGTTCAGTGGAACAACCAACATAAAAATTAACAGAGACCGAAGCTTTTTTTGGTCTAACTCTAGTCTAACTCTAAGATCTATTCTACTCTAGACATTCATTTAACATGCAATTCTTCAAGAAAGTGTTGCATAATTCATCAATGTTGATCAAAAGCTGAAATAATAGACTATATTATTCCTATATGTGCGACTAGATCTAGATCTATCTGTAATTCAAAATTGAAAAACAAATCTTGGAGTCACTGGTGACACGGAATTCTGTGGGCGGGCGTGCGTGCGTGCAGCTGCAGGACAACTGCGGCCAAGCGCTCCATTCAAAGCAATGGACGTCCCGCTGAAATTTTGAAAACATACGACGAGCTTTCGAAAAAAGCCACAAATCTCACCTGATTCTGATGTAGGAAAGTTATTTATTTGTTCCTCATCCCGGTTTACTTGTGTTATAATGGAAGTACTTTCCATCTAGGGTGCTTTCGTGACAATCTCACAGAATATCTGACTGGAAATCGATGTGATAGTAATCCTAGCATTGGCAGTCTCGGCACAGTTTACTACGTTCGTTCCAAAATGGAGGTTTCGGGTCAACATTTTCTATGGGAAAATAATAGGATCAATTTACATGGAGCGGGTTCAGGCACCAGAAGCCCGGATGTAAATAAACCCTCTGCGAAATTTGGCGGCATTCCATTACAAGTAAAGGACGATTGTGGTCAGCGGATCAGTGGACTGTGTGGTTTGGGGGTTACATCCAGGGTTACATCTGGTAGGTCTCATCTGAAAGGGGCTTTTTTGAGCGATCGGAGGGTTTCACAGGCTCGCATTACCGCTTGCTGATCGCGGGGCTGATCGGCAAGTAGTGCAAGGAATTTACTAATACTGCTCCGTGTTACTGCTCCTGTCACAATAATTTATCACAGGGCCCCAACCGGACTGAGAGAAGGTCGGGTTCAATCGTCTCATTGGTAGAAAAATGGGTGTGGCCGGGGTGGGGTTCGGACGCGCCGTCCCGCGCACCGTAAACCACTGTCGAAACGATCGACAGGCGGGATGCAGCTTCTCCCTAAAGCTCGGTAAATATTCAAAATATCCTCAGGACCTATAGCCGACCTCAAGTCCTATTCTTGACTCAAAGGGGTCTCAATATATCCCCCACTACTACTACTACTTCTACTACTACTACTACTACTTTTGTTGAGTAATGAAAATTTTCAGTAAAAAATGTAATTCAAAATTTCTAGGGGGCATTTCTAGGGGGACAACTGCCCCCTCCCCACCCCATGCTGCGCAACCGCGTGCCAACACTTACAGACAGTGGCGGACCTTGAACCGGAGGAGACAAAGCATCAGAGGGCACAGCATTGTTCACTTACAATACAGTGCCCCTCCAATCACTAGCGTACCTACGGGGGGGGGGGGGCAGAGGGGCAGTCTGCCCCCCTGACGAGCCACCACCCATGCATGTATCCCTGTCCCCCCTGACGAGCTTGAAAGACCTTTTTGCCCCCCCCCCCTGACGAGAATCCTGGGAGTTTCCCCCCTCCCGCGCGGAGCGCGAAGTTTTTTATATCACGTCAAATTCAAATCAAAAGAAAAGGCGTCTCTTGCGTCTCTAGTACCCTTATCAACTCGAATATTCACTTGCTGTGATTTAAAAAAAATTGTTTTCAAAAGAAATTATAAGCGCCCCTAAATGGGAATAGATTGGAGAATTTGAAATAATTCCTCTTACCGCGCGAAGCGCTGAAGCTGAAAACGTTTCATAGAGAACAGAAATGATACAATAAATGCCTATTGTACCTTGGTCACATCAGATTTGAGTGTAAAAAGTTTGTCCCCATTAAATTCTGTTAACTCATATCGCAAAACAGAGTAGAAGACGGGTATATACAGAAAGTAAAGAGGCCCAATACCTTCCCGAAAATGGCGTTGAAGCTCTGATTTTTAGAAAATTATCTGAAAGTTTAACCTCTTCTAATTTTGATATTACTTAGATTATATATAACTCGATTAAGAAGAAAAACGAGCTCAAAATGTGAAAAGGATGATGCAAGCTAGAAGATGGACATTTTTTTCCCCATGCTAGAGAAGCACGGAAACCTTTGTGATTAATTTTAGAAGAAACAAAATTCGCTCATATTAAGCTCAGTATTATTCAAAATTTCAAATCAATGGCGCTAAACAAGACGGGAGATGGATGTGCAGTGATATAGAATAAAGTTTAATATCGTTCATACTTTTGCATATACTTTGCCAAAAATTACTTGCTGAAAAACGGAAGAAATAGCATTTGGGGACTCGGGGAGTGACGGTACTGTTTACCCGCTCCGAACAGAAGAGCCAAAATTTTGTGTCAATGCAATATAAAGAAAATACTTTTCATACTCTTTACACCCATGTATACTTCATAATTTCTGGCAAGAATATACGATTCCCATGGCCGGGAAGGGGGAAAACGGAGTAGAAAAAGATGTGGCAAAATTTTTAGCATGAAGAGATAAGAACGCCTCGTTTAGGTTGTTATTCTTTTGACAAAAAAGGAAGTAAAAAACAACAAAAGCTATACCTTTTTTTCCCTTTTCTCCTTTCGCTTTTTCTTTTTCTCCTTAATTTTCCCCTTCTTTTTTATTATTTTTTGGGAGCGTTTTTTTTTGGGGGGGCGACCACCCCCACGCCCCCTGGCTACGCGCCATTGCTGCGTACGGCTATGGTAGAAGAAGAAGAAGGATCAAGGAGGAGAAGAAGAAGAAGAAGAAAAAGAGGAAGAAGAAGGAGGAGGAGGAGGAGAAGAAGGAGGAGGATCAAGGAGGAGAAGAAGAAGAAGAAGGAGGAGAAGAAGAAGAAGGAGGAGGAGGAGAAGAAGATGGAGGAGGAGGAGAAGAAGAAGGAGGAGGAGAAGAAGAAGCCGAAGAATTAAGAAGGAGGAGGAGAAGCCAGAAGAAGGGGAAAAGGAAGGAGGAGGAGAAGAAGAAGATGGAGAATAATTAAAGGAGGAGGAGGAGAAGCCAGAAGAAGGAGAAGAAGAAGGAGGAAGAGGAGTAGAAGAAGAAGAAGAGGAGGAAGAAGAAGAGGAGGAGAAAGAAAAAGAAGAGGAGGAGGAAGAAGAAGAAAACGTCTCTTGATGAATAAACGATCTGTATAACCAGTATACAGATATCAGTGGATAAACACGACGGAAATAATTTATTCCGTGATAAACACACACTATAACCAAAAGATGGCGCTATATCAAATGCTAAACAAACTGGAGCCAACATAGTATATAATGCTTTGTTAGGCAAACCCAATTCAAAATAAATTACACCATGAAGGTAACCCATTGAAACTGGATTGGCCGAACTCTCTTTCTCTATGGCTCTGTGCTTAACAAAATACTTTTATTTTTACGTCAGTTTTTTTTTTACAAAAAGAAAACAGCACATTTCATTTCTAAACACGGTACCATAATATAATTTTAACCAGAAGATGGCGCTATACCAAACACTGAACTAGTGTCCCTGTATATACACTACACTGAACGCTCCCTTCGGGAGCTTACGTATATATACGTAAGATCGCATCTCTGTGACACTGAAGAAACTATTTTGATGCCAATTATTATCATTTTTTAGGGGGCGGGGTCTTTTTCAGTTCCAAGTTTGTTTTTCCTGAAGATTTCTTTATATCATTAAAAGGGGAGGTTCACACTGAAGAAAGTTTGTTGTAAAAATACCACCCCCCCTAAAAAAAATGCTAAAAAACATTGGTGAAGGTTTGAGGAAAAATAATCAAAGATTAAGAAAGTCAGATTTTTAAGTTTTTAATGTGTGACGTCATTAACAGGCAGTGTTATGTGATATTAGATGCATAAATTTAATTTTTTCTTAAATGGAAGCAACGGCTAATTGTTGTTTTCTTTCAGGAGCGGGTGTAGAGTAGTTTATTAGTTGATATACTGAAGGTATACACTAAAACACTTTCAATCTTTTTTTTAAATGACATTTCATTGATTAAAACAAACATAATTATTATAATTATAGTGGGAAAGCCGCTTGCATAATTATGACAACAAAAATCAAACTAATTAAAATTCTTACAAATTTTCTTAATCTTTGAAGGATTATCCTCAAACCCTCAGCAATATTTTTCTTTTACTTTTCTGCTATTTTAACAATAAACCTTTTGTAAGCAGGGTGAACTTCCCCTTTAAAGTAATTTATTTTCACGGGGCTTTCACAAGGAAGGAAGACTTTAACATCGTTAACATAATGGAATGTTTAGTTGAATGTCCGAGGAGCTTCAAGCTTTTTGGTAAGCCCGACAGCTTCTTCATCATCCTCTTGATTGATTTATCATATTAAAGAGCAGATATGAAACTTAACGCTAGAGATGCCTATCGCAAGAAAAAAGATGTTCGTATCCTCCCTTGGGATAGGATTTTTTATTCACTTATTCGTGTATGATACTATATAGATGAAAGAAGAGACTCTAAGCTCTACAGTAAGCCCCATCAGCTGCACAATGGCACTTATAGTTGGAAACATGCTAGATGGAGAGACTTTGGACGGTCGGCAATGACATGACATTGACTTCGTTAAGGGGGGGGGGGGCACGGAAAAATAATTTCATACACATTCAACAGGCACTGCGATCGCTAAGCTCAAAAGATTTTTTTCGATAATAACCTGAAAGCTTTTTTATTTATTTTGTATAAATTCGATGTTCTTCCTCAACTCATCTTTCTTTTCTTTTTTTTTCTCTCTCATTTCTCTCCCTTTTCTCATCCTCTTTCCCTCTTTTTTTTAACCGCCAATAGGGGGGTTGGGGCGCTCCCCCTCCCCTAGATCCGCCTTTGAGTATGCTGGAGATTGGTTGGACGACTAAAATGACACCATGTTGGAAACTATTTGCAATCATGGGCAGTTGTTGGAACAGGGGCGGATCTAGTTTTTTTCTCCAAGGAGTGGGCTTGACAGACTGAGGTTCACCATAAAATGAAGGTAATTTGAGATTGGCTCCAAACTGTACAAACTGTAGGTCAATACTTGTCTCTACTTGTCAGCCAAGGGGGGGGGGGAGGGGTAACCCCCTCCCCCTCCCAAAATATTTAATCATCAATCTCCGACATACTCCTAGATGTCAGCAATACAAACGTAATATATGAATATTTTAAAGATCTCATGAATAAAGACATGCCCAATCAATAAACACATATTACTCCTTTTGAAAGCAAAACCATAAATATGCTTACTTGTCATATCAATTTTTTTGATGAATAAGGAAAGCAACACTTTTATTCAATATCCACTTTTAATGATCGTTTACAACTTGCTTACTTTTTTTTAATGTTTGTTTTATAACCACTTCCTCATTATGTTATGTATATTTATTTTCATTGACTAGGTATTCTTGCTCTATTTAGTACCTACACATTTCTTATGTCATTTTTTAAAAAGATAAATGTTTTGAATGTTTGAAATATGCAATGAGTCTTTTAATATTGTTTGTACTCTGTATAACATGACCGATTCAGCCATTTGGCTGCGACTCTGTTTTTAATAAACCTTGAATTTGATTAATTTAATTTAATTGAATAATAAAGACTACAACAAAACAAAACAAATTGATTTAATTTAATTTAATTTAATTTAATTTAATTTAATTTAATTTAATTTAATTTAATTTAATTTAATTTAATTTAATTTAATTTAGTTTAATTTAATTTAATTTAATTTAATTTAATTTAATCTAATTTAATTTTATTTTATTTAATTTAATTTAATTTAATTTAATTTAATTTAATTTAATTCAATTTAATTTAATTTAATTTAATTTAATTTAATTTAATTTAATTTAATTTAATTTAATTTAATTTAATTTAACTTAATTTAACTTAATTCAATTTGGTTTGATTTGATTTGATTCGATTTGATTTTATTTGAATTATTTTATTTTATTTTTTCTATTTTATTTAATTCAATTTTATTTTATCTTAATTTATTTTATTTTATTATATTTTATTCTATTTTGTTTTTATTTTATTTTATTTTATTATATTTTATCTTAATTCATTATATCTTATTATATTTTATTCTATTTTGTTTTAATTTAATTTAATTCAAGTTAATTCAGTTTAGTTTAATTTAATCTAATTTAATTTACATCGTACAGAGCAGGGGGCTGTTGCATAAGATTTACCATTATCGTAACTACCATGGTAACAATGGTCAACAGCCAATCAGAATCAAGGGTTCCATGGAAGTAACCACTGGATTGCAAAGTTACCATAATAGTAACATTCATACAACTGGCCCCTGATATCATTTCTAATATAGTGTATATATATATATATATATATATATATATATATATATATATATATATATATATATATATATATATATATATATATAATATACATACATACATCGCGTATTTTATGATACTTGGCGAGAAGTAGTGTTTATTTTCACTCCCTTAATTGCACCTCTCGCTCTATGTTGACCAATACAAATATGCTGGATGTAAAAAAAGCGAGCAAATATGGCAGTCTGAGCAGTGGAATATATACACATAATATTCATAATGCAGTATGATGAAAACTTGACCCTTTCATTTTGCTTGCTTCGACCGTTCGCTCATAATTGTGTTAGGATGAAAGTAGATTAACACTCAATATCCAACACCAGGGGAGCGTTTCATCAATATTTTCATCCGAAAAGTTGTCAGATCTGACATCTTTCCATGATTTTGATTGGCTGAGAGGCACTGTTCCTATGGTAACTGTCGGATAAAATGGGACTTGTCGGATAAAACGTCCGACAAGTCCTTTCATGAAACGCCCCCGTGGTTGACAAAGTGGATCACGAGACAAATCTAGCAAAAACGTTATTTTCAATTTCAATGTATACACTAGCTAGCTGCAATCCAACCAAGGAGAGAGTGATATCTCCTTGATCCAACTAATTCTCCCCTGTAACAAAACGGTTTGCGCTACAAAATCAGTTGTCCCTATAGTATATACCGCTTGTTTCAATGTAGAGTCTCGAATAACAATCTCAATTTCCAACAGCCATGACTTTCTTATTCGTCTGAGTTCTTTCAAACTGTAATCATTCTGTTGTCTTTTTGTTGCTAAAAAATTCAGATTAGTTTCCCTTTAAATTCTAATTGGGGGAAAAGGCAGTTAGGTTAAAGCTATTGTAAAAAAAACTTTCGAATTATACTTCAAGTATAACCTTCTTCAGTTCTTACAATACTAAGCATGATCCATATCTCGATGCCCTTCAGCATTAATTGTTCATGCTTTTGGTTTCACGACGACAAGGTATTTAAAGCACTACGACTTTCGATTTGACAATGAACAGTGTAAAATTATAAATTGACACGAAAAGGAAGTTGGAATAATTAGAATCTTGACATAGTGTTTTCATGATTATCACTTGCCATCCATTATCCATTCTGGTGTTATAATTCCCTATACTGATGTGATAAGTTTAGTGATCATTAACCTAGCTGGATCTAGGATTTCATACACAAAAAGGTGGGCACAACCATTCGCGAATCCAGGGGGGGGGGCACAGCCGACCCGTGCCCCCCCCTTCAGAGCCACAATCAAAATTTGTTATGTAAAAACTCAAGTGTGCCCCCCCCACTTTGAAAGCGAGAACCTTTTTTTTACTTGTCCAATTTTCCTCGGGAAAAATGTGCCCCCCCCCCCCCTTTGGAAAATGATGAATCCACCCCTGGGCACAAAATAAGAAAAACGTCTATCGCTCAAAAAGTGGGTCGATTTGCTCAATGCTCATTGACCAAGAGATTGGTCATTAAAAAGGGGGCATTATTCAGTTTGTCAATATATATATAAATATTCAACAATGCCAAACCGGAATACGAAAAAGCCCTGAACGAAGCAGGCCACAATGCTACCCTCACCTACAACCCCAAGAACAACACGGATACAAGGCCAAGCCAACAGAAAAGGAAAAGGACGATAACCTGGTTCAACCCGCCATATAGCCAAAATGTCAACACAAAAAACGGGAAAAGAATTCTGGCCCTGGTGGACCAACACTTCCCCAAGGAACATGAACTCCATAAAATCTGCAACAGAAACACCCTAAAGATAAGCTACAGCTGCATGGATAACATGGGCAAATCCATAAAGGCACACAACAACAAAGTATCGACAACAGAAAAAAGCCGAGAAACCGAAAAGTGCAACTGCCGGAAAACAGAAGACTGCCCTCTACCAGGAAAATGCACAACAAAAAACGTGATCTACGAAGCACCCCCACGACGAAAAATCCTACATCGGACTGACCGCCACCACATTCAAAACCAGACATGCATCTCACAAAGCGTCATTTAAAGATAAAGAGAAGAGGCACAGCACCGAGCTCAGTAAGCATATCTGGAAACTGAAAGATGAGGGCACACCCCACAAGATAACCTGGAGAATCGTACGCCATGCACAACCCTACTCTCCACTCACAAAACGCTGCAACCTCTGCCTATGGGAGAAATACTTCATCATCACAGCAAACAGAAACAACAATTTGAACTCTCGAACTGAACTCATATCTACCTGTAGACATAAGAAAAAGTTCCTCCTTGCTGGATATGGATAGCCCCACCAGCCCCCCCCCCTCACATGTAACCATGTGGTAATGACCCCTAAGTACCCCTGATGTAATAAACAATACACATGTACCCCTTTAGTAACCCCTTTCATCTCTGTCAACCCAATGTTATACCCTAATGCACATGCTCTGTATACTTTATTCTGTCCCAAAATTGTGTTCTTCATACTAATCAGTCGCTGATGAGCCTTAGAGTGAAACAGTTTGTACGACTAGCTTAGTTAAGCAATCCAACCAATAAATTATTTATATATATATATATATATATATATATATATATCCATCATAATTATCACTGCGACTATGTATATCATCTCTTCGCACATTTCTTTTTATCCGAATGAAAATACAAAATGAATTGAGTATACGTTTGACCACATCGACTGGTATAACTTATATTTAAAGTGATACCACATTAAAATTCATCACTTTGCGCAGTACACTCTATGCCTCCGCAGTAATAATCAGTGGTGTAATGAGCTCAAAAATTTGAGAGGGCTAGAAATGGCGTATCACGTGAAATTAATAAAAAGTTGTGAGCGAGCGAAGCGAGCAAGCAACAATTTCGACATTTTTATTTTAAAAATCGAATTTTGTGATAGATTTTGACATAATATTCAGAAAATTATATTATATTCCACCCTTCTCTCTTTCCTTTTTTTCCTTTTCACTTTTTTCTCTCTTGTTCGTGATTTTTTTTTGGGGGGGATCTATACGCAAGTGTTAATAATTAATTGTTTTTCCTATTTTGGTCAATTTAATATTCCAAGGAAGAAGGCAGACTCCACGAATGCTTTCTTGCAATTAATCAATCACTATTTTATGTGTAAATGCTGAATAGGTATTTTAAACTAATAAATTATCATTTTATTGTCCTTTTCTGAAACTAAGGCATAAGTGAGGAAAGCGTACACACACAATGCTTTCCATTTAATTATAGACCTATAATTAAACTACCATCTTAATATATACAGGATGAAAGAGATGTCTGGCATATAGGCCTAACTGTATATTGTAGCAAAAACGGAAGAAAATAAAAGCATCCCGTATCGAAACTGAGACTTGATGCATGGTATATATAGGTCCACGATGATATATAGCTGGAAGAACTGTGAAAATATACGTGATCAAGTTTACCGATATTATGATGCTGAGTATTATACTCGAACAAACTTCTAACCGCTGCATTTCCCGAAACGGGAGTTTTCGGCATATCTCATCATTACGAGACAACTTTATGCGGAACATTATATCATTTCTTATTGTTCCCATCAACAGTGGATTTCCATCGGTATAGCTCTGTGGTTTGTTAACATGAATAATATATTTATGAAGTGATGATGATCCGCTGATTCTGCTCTTCTCAGATCAAATATTTTCCCCTGAAGTACAAGCTCATCCTATTGCTATTTCCATATTTTTCTTTAATTTTCTAAATCAAGGCTGCATGATGCAATACAGAACAATACTACTACTTTATACTGTACTTGCTTACTACAAAGTGAATGGTACACAGCCGGGTGAAAGGCGTTGTAAAGGTAAATATTCGACGTAATTACCTCGGTATATACTTTATACTGTTACAATTTATGTTTATGGTATTCATTCAATTATCTTGATTATTATGTACGTCGATACCACTCCGGTTACAACCTATGCCTCTCACTCCTGATTTACAAAATAACATCAATAATTAATAAAAAAACACCTTTGTAAACAGATCGTTGATTAATCCCAGTAAAACAAATTATCAAATACTAATGGATAAACGGCATCTGCTACTTGAATATACAATTTTCCTATTTAATAAGATAAAAGGTGCCAGTTTTCTTGTGGTTTATGGGAGACACGTGTCATTAAAGTCACTTAAAATATCTCAATTTACCTCTAATTAATATAGGCTAACATCTGGAATCGGCTCTTTTCACAGTCATGTAAATCCAATATTATTATCATGGCTGTATTATTTTGATGCATTTGAACTCAAATACGCGTTTCCTTTTGCAGATAGTGCCGTTGCCCGTTATTATTTAGATGCAAAGAGAGAACCAATCGATGTCCTGCACGATATCGACGATGAGGATTGCTGGATGATACATGGGCCGGATGATCATCGAGTGAGAATCAAATTCTCAAGTTTCAGTCTTACTGCGGGTTATGACTTTCTAACTATCGGCGATCTATCTGATGATATAATCTCATCGAATAGCCTGCTGGCGGAATTCAGGTATATTGGCCGACACAAATTATATAGTCCATCAAGCACCATAATATTAAACCATGGACGTATAAAGAACAGCAGTATAATGTTCCGTTTTCCTTACTTCTCTTCCTCATCTATATCCACTCGCGAACAGATGGGGGATTTGGGGGCAATGGAACCTCCCAAAAATGTTCAAATTAGCTAGTCACATATAGGATCTTTTGCACAAGTGATATTTGTGTAAAAGAATGCCTTATTCTCCTTTTCCCATTGTTTATCAATTCAATTTTATTTCATGTTCATTATGAATTATTGATTATGTTATATCATTGCATTTTTTTTTGGGGGGGGGGTGGTTACGATTGCATCTGATCCCTGCACTCTGGCTCTTAGATAGAAATTATGTTGAGGAACTAAGCAGTGACACACTTTTGCTTCATCACCTAGTATATCTTTTTAATCTCCATTATCTTAGTGGAGGGAATCTCCCTGAAGATGTCGTATCTCCTAGTAAAGGAATCTGGATGGAACTGACCACACAGAAGCATGTCAGTTCTCATCGAACTCCAAACATCATGTTTTCTATTCAGATTGAAAAGAGAAAAGGTATACAATCAAAAAGATTATTAGTTCCGAGAAATGAGCACCTTAAAGTATTATTCTACAAGATCATACATTAGAATGATACTACTTCTAAGTTATGTTTAAGGCATCATGATGTCATGCTTATAATACCTTCCCCCTTCATTTCACGCATTCACTATACCAGGCGCGTAGCCAGGGGGGGGGGGGCGGTGGGGGCGGTTGCCCCCAAAAAGAAAAAAAAAGGGGAAAAGGAGAAAAAGAAAAAGCGAAAGAAGGAAAGGGAAGAAAGGTATAGCTTTGTTATTTTTCCTTCTTTTTTGGTCAAAAGAATAAAACATAAACGAGACGTTCTTCGATCTCTGGATCTCTTCATACAAAATTTTGTTTCCGCGCTCCGCACGGGAAAAATATAAATTTTGCCATTCCCTTTTGTTTCCCACACCTTTTTTTTTACTCCGTTTTTACCCTTCCCGGTTGTGGGAATCGTATATTCTTGCCAGAAGTTATAAAGTATTCATGGATGTAAAGAGTATGAAAAGTATTTTTTTTTTTCATATTGCATTGACACAAAATTTTGGCTCTTCTGTTTGGAGCGGGTAAACATTACCATCACTCCCCGAATCCCCAAATGCTATATTCTTCCGCTTAATTTTCAGCAAGTAATTTTTGGCAAAACATCTGCTCAAAGGGGGAGGCATTAAATTCGTGCCGTGCTAAATGCCAAAGTATGTACGATACTAAACTTTATTCTATATCGCTGCACATCCATCTCCTGTCTTGTTTTGCGCTATTGATTTGACATTTTGATTATCACTGAAGTTTCTTAAACAAAAGGAAGCGCTTAATATGAGCGAAATTACACTTTTTTTTTCTTCCAAAATAAATCACAGAGGTTTTCGTACTTCGCGAGCATGGGAAAGGAAAAGTCCCTTTTTTTAGCATGGACCGTCCCTTACACATTTCGAGCTCTTTTTTCTTCTTAATCGAGTTATATATAATCTAAGAAATATCAAAAATAAAACAGGTTAAAGTTTCCGAGAAATTTCTAAAATTCAGAGCTCCATTCGCGGGAAGGAATAGGGCCTAATTCCTTCCTTTATATACCCGTCTTCTTCTCTGTTTTGCGACTTGAGTTAACAAAATTTAATATGGATAAACTTTTTACAATAAAATCTGATGTGACCAAGGTAGGCACGGCAATTATAGGCCTATCATTTCTGTTCTCTATTTTTATAATACGTTTTAAGCTTCCGCGCTTCGCGCGGTAAGAGCAATTATTTCAAATTCTTCAATCTTTTCCCATTTTTTGGCGCTCATAATTTCTTTAGAAAATTACTTTTTCGAATCACAGCAAGTCAATATTCGAGTTGATACGGGTACTAGAGACACAAGAGACACCTTCTTTTTATTTGAATTTGATGAGATATCAAAAACGCCCCCCTCCCTGCACCCTCCCCCCTAGGGAGCGCGCTTCGCGCGCTCTGTAAGTGTTGGCACGCTTCGCGTGCACTTACCGCCCCCTCCAAAATTAAATCCTGGCTACGCGGTTGCACTATACAGCTATGTTCACATTATTCACGTTTGAACTTTCGCTATCTTTAATACAGTTGATATCAACTTGCCATGTCCAAATGAATCACCCATGCAAAAACTTACCTACCCTCTAACCAACGTTACGTACAGTAGCAATGGTTATCGTCTGTGGAATGTTGCAACACAACCACCGTGTTCGATCTCGACGATGATGACGAGTCTCTGGTTGGAGGGGGGACATGACTTCGTCTTTCTTGGAGATGACATCAGAAATCCGTTCAGTAGACTGAAGTGGCTCAACTTCACGGGTGAAAAGACACAAGAGTTTCTATCACAATATTCATATCAAACATATAGAAACAGCATCACCATCATTTTTACATCCGACTACTCAAGAGAAAACCCTGGTTTTACCCTAGAATTACAAGTTGTTGAACCTAGCCAAACGTCAACAATTGAAGGTTTGTAACATGTCGTTATTTAGTTTTTTAAAATAGAATTAATAAGCCTATATATGAGTTGGTATATGGTTATTAATCAATTAACCACAATATAGATCCAGTTTTTCATTACCTTGTTGCTACGACATGGAAGCCTCGTGCAAGCGTTCGGGCAGTTGATAAAAACATTGAAACATTGATTTACGAAGAATTGTAAGGTCCATAAACGTTAGTGATACAAAGTCCTCAGAATGTGAAATACCATGCTCAGATGAGTAATTGAGAGTCGCTCAGTGGTGGAAAATCCTGCATTTCCCGTCATTAAGTCGTTTGGCGTTTTTCTATTAAAACTATAAAAAAAATATTTGCCAAGTCGGAATGATCAATCCTCTACTCTAAACAAATATACAAATTTGTATGTACACCATAATGTAAAACAAACTTTAAAACATTTTTTCCTCTTTTGCAATCTACAGTATCTACTGAATACAAAACACCAGTATATCTATCGTCACCTCATCTGATTGAAATCATGTATCAAGGGCAGAGTAAAGATACGAAATTCTACTTAATCGTCATTTGTATTAATGTTGCAACTTTCGCGGCATTGGCTCTTCTCTTCATCTTCGTAGCTCGATGCATGTTGTCCAAATTCAACGACAGAACTTCACCAAGACCGCCGTCCGTATCAGCGGTGAGTTATGATCAGCATGATCACAATGTCTTATTTTGGTTCATGGCAATGTTGAAGACACTCTGGGGGGGGGGGGGGGAGGAGAAATTTTGGTAGGAGAGGGGACGAGAAAACTGACGTCATCTTTTGCTCAAATGAGGTACAGTATCAAAGAGTTACGCGACTCGATCAGCATGCTCAGATCTCACTTTTTATACTATTCCATTTCTTTATTACTCTTTCCTCCGGACGAATCCTAGATCTCTTCCCCATTTTTCCCTATTTAAAAAAAGTAAAAGTCTAGGATGGGGGAGGGACCCCTGCTCCCGTGTGGCACCGTTCCTGCATATTTTGGTAGACGAAAAAATTATCCAAGCAACTAAAAATAACAAAGAATGAAATGGGTACATTTGTTTCGACATTATAACAGCGTAACTATGGTAATCATTATTGCAGTATAATTTTACAACTGGAATGTCCTTGTCTTCATTCAAAAAATAGTAATTATTTGATGATCTTATTCTTTTTTTTTCTTTCAGAGGAATTCTTTCGGTTGGCTCTTTGATAATTTCCGTCACAATGCCGATAGTTCGTTACCTAGGATATTCTCCTCTGGATCCGAATCTTCTGGTCGTTCCAGTTTTACTATATCATCCTTCAGGAGTTATAAGTCCTCATCAAACACAACTTCTGGAATGTCAAGCATATATGCGTCGCTCAGTTCTCAACGCAACAGCGACAGCCTTCCTGGTTCTCGTTTGACGTTGCCTGAAAAGCACCAGACTACCTTCACACCAGCAATTTCCCAGGACACGAGCGTGGTAGTTGATGTTACAGAAGGAACATCTGGAAGTAAAAGCGAAGGAGATGGAAGGCCTAGAAGCAGACCTATAACATGGCGTATGATACGAAACGCTTTCTGGAGTGGCTCAATTAGGAATTCAGCTGCAAGCAGCGTAAGATCGGCCAGTATTCAAGAGCGAGATACTAGGTGGTCAAGGTGTAGCGCGAGTAGTGATGATCTCCAGGAATCGGGTTCTGTGAATTCTATGAATGTGAGATCGTCAGCCATCCCAACTAATGAAGCTGTTGCAGCACTGTGGGTCACCAAGATGAATTCATCACGTCCTGGTGATGAGGATGGAACCATTGAAACCGAACGCATGCGTGACTATCCAAGGAATCAGCAAGAAATACCTTTTGCGGAACGTGAAGATGGATTACAAATGAAGCAACATGCTGAAAGAAGAATGACCCATACATATTTCAAAGGTTTCAACCAGTCAGACTCGAGTTCTAAACTTCCAAGTGCATCATCAAACAGGCCATTGCCGTCAATACCGTATCGGCGCAGAATATCATCAACAGAACACGATGCCAATCTAAGATCTCTATCAGGAACAACAGATCCAGAAGAACAGGAGTTGTACCAAGATGTCGAGAAGAAAGTGACTCATAATTATTTTAAAGGTTTTAACCGATCAAGTACAAGTTCTGAGCTTCCAAATGACGCCTGCAAACAGACATTCACTTCCATCTCGACGCAGACCTAACGACAAATCAGGCCAATAACATCATGCATGGCTACAACAGAACGATGGTCACCATTTCAAATGTTGCCGAACTGTTTGAAAGAAAGTACCTTTTTTTACTGTAAGGGTTATTTCTTGATATAAATTTGTCATGATACTTATATACAAATTAGCGTGAAACTCCCGTAATTGAACCAACTTGGAAGGTTAGCATTCTGAGAGACTCACGAACTACAATCAGGAGGAAGAATTCCGGATTGCTTACACACAGTTGTGTGTTGTTTTCTCTATTACACGAACCTTCAACAACCGATCAATCCTTTCATCTTCTTTTCATATAAACATGCAAGGGCCGGTCTTTCATGATCTTCATTTCCTATGATACCATATCTGTATATATTTATTAATAATTCTTGATTTCTGTTTTTCAACATTATTTAGGAATTGTCCAGAATTACTTTAAAATACATATTTATCATCTTTTTTATAAGTATGTCATTTTATTACGCTATTACATTACTGTTTAGTTTATCCAAATTGTATTTTTGTACTTGTGTTATGTGCTTATTGCATGTGAAATTCATATATAAAATGAATATATTATATATCTATGTAAGTATACATATGTATTTTGAATAAACAATTTTAGTTTCTATCTAATTAGTTCCATACTCCTTCAGGATAAGTTTGTAGAACCAAGCAGTTAATATGGAGTCCAGTGCTATCTAATAAATGACATGTTCAAGTATTTAAGTATTACATAGAAACTATTAAAAATCTCAAGGCTGTTCAAGAGTTGGTATAGATATTATTATCAGTTTCTATTGCATTAAAGCCCTGTCACATTCTACCAAAACTGACTCCTCTCCCACAGTCTTCATATTTTCATAAAAGGGAGTGCAGATATGACTGGAGTATGTCCAAAGTTTGAAATAGCTAGTGCAATCTGTAATGTCTACATGCATCTGCAAAACAGCTCATGAATAATATTGATAAGTCAAATAAACATAAAGTACATACCTTTTTTCAGATAGTACTATGTGACAGTGCCTTTTAAGGATTCTCATGATAAATAGACAAATGAGAATTGCAATCTAAACCCTTAGAGTAAAGGATCTGTCACATATTGCTGTACGACAATAATGTCTGCTCCCACCTATTTCCAGAATAAATAATAATAGGGACTTGCATTCACTTCTCATATGAAAAGCCATAAGTACAAAATAATGAAACATTAACAGATGCCTGGCTATTACGTTTATAACCATAATTTATTGATAATATGATCACCCTTTACCCAACATCAACAAATCATCTGTTTATATAAATTCGAAGTTGTACATTTCATTTATTGATAAAAGACATATGTAAATTGAATGTATATGTTTTGCATACCATTTTCAGCCTACTGGATTGTACAGTGAATAAGGACGAATTGGAATAATTGCATATAATGAAAAAGAAATGTTTATATCGAGTTGAAGTAGACCTCTGGTTAAGAAAGTACATAGACATTACCAAGGCCCGTTCTTACATAGACTTGTGACTGATCTAACCAATCTTAACTATGGAAGGCCGTTAACGTCATAATTCTCTATCTCCATGTATTCACTGTTACTGTGTAAACAAATGGAGGAATGTTGATTGGTCAAGTGTTCATCATACTTAGAGGATACTCACCAGACACTTGAATTCGAGATGATGAATTTGGTGGCCTTCCATAGTTGAGACTGATTGGCTCAATCACAACTTCTTTGTAAGACCTGGGGCCTGTTTCATAAATAGGTACAAATGTGGCAACTACCAGGGAAACCTTGATTGTGATTGGCTGTAGAGCCTTGTTACCATGGTAGCTCTACTGTTCCAAAAACAGTTGCAAGTCCTCTGTGAAATGGGCCCCAGATCGAAATCCTAATTATTAAATTAATTTGCAGTGATGCAATAAAATATAATGTGGTATAATATAGTATTAGACCAGAGCTTTTCATGAAATGAATAAGGTAATATTTGTTCCCTACATTTTCTTTGATCATAAACTAAAGAGAATGAGCCCACAAGGGCTGAATGTTAATCAATAATTTTTGCATACCTCATAAAGGATTCATACGAAAGTATTGCCTGCAAGAATCTTGCAAAAATCAAACAAAATACAGAATATCATTAATCATTACACATGATCTTTACAAATGTACGAAAATATATAATATGTATGTATATTTTTAATAAGTGCAGTACGTCCCACCACCACCACCTATATGATAAAACAGATTGAAAGACTAAGAATTATCTCTCAAAACATTTGCAAGCTTATCAAAATAGACGATTTCTTGAAAGACTTTTTCATTCACTTTTATAGATATAGTGCATGTTAACAAATTATTGTTCAGCCAATTCTAAGAGATAGTGCATAGTTGGTCGTTGAAAGGTGATTAAATTCTGTCACATAAACAGAATTTACAATCTAGCAATAATAACATTGGATATTCTAAACTAATTCCTGTCAGATTAAATATATCACAATGTATATAAATCATTTGGAAGGAAGAAATTATTTCAATGTAAATAGGAAATTTCCAGTAGATTATATACTCATAAATATTCAATTAATAAAGAAAATCAAAACAATTTTTCATTATTTATTGCAATGAAAATTGATTGAAACCATAAGGGATACCAAAAAGAAATGGAACATGTCTTAAATGGGACAGTTCATTGAATTAAAAAGTAAGAAGATATATAATTCATATACATGAATTATTAGGATATAACCAATATCTTTTAAAAACATGGAAAGAGAACTTGCAAAGTAGGGCAAATACTTTTTCATTCAAACATGAATTTTTACTCCAAATCAAAATCTTCTATAGTGACATGTGAAATGGACACCACTCATATTGATTGTCCTGTATGATTATTAATACGATTTTATTCATGGCAAGCTAGAATTCGAAATGAATCCTGTATTTATGTATGTTTGAGGTGAGCTTGGTCATTTAAAGTGTAATATTTGTGAAAATGAAAGAATTTTCCATTTCTCTATGGTCTCCCTCTATTTCTAATGAAGTGTTGCAAGAAACTAACAATCAATTGCAAGTCAATTTTATGTACACAATTCAATCATAAGTCTTGCAGGTAGTGGTGCAATTGATAGCTGGTCTGTTTTCTGTATCAATAAGTATAAATCGATTTGCTTAAGTTAAAATCTTAATTGAAAATCTATCACTTTTAAAGTTGCAACTGAAATTTGCAATTGATTGCAAATATTTTCTTGCAACGCCCACAAGATATATATTACAAATAAGACATAAATGTATTACAAAATAATAGGGGGGAAATGAAGAGCCCACATAACCTGAGTTGTCTGTATTACAAGTTAAATTTCTAAAAAATACTTTAATATACATAATCACAAAATGTAAATATAAAAGGAAATAAAACAAATGTATTTTCAATACAAATCTGAACTCATTGTATATGTACAATACATATAATAGTGCAATGAAAGACTTATACATGTGACTTTGCATCATCATAGTGTGAATGAAAGACTTGTTGTTCACAAACTAAAATCAGATTTCGATCAGATCGAAGTTTCTCCAAAATAATCCACTACATATTAAGACATTTGCTGGTATACTACATTGTTAAAAGAAGAATTTGCAGTGATGCCATTATTAACAGATAGAAACCACCATTGCAGCACAGTACAAATCAACCCATATTTCAAAAACTGATTCTTTTCATTTTCCTTGCCTATTTCAGATAAAAATTGGCTCAGATAAAAATCCATTTGCAAAACACCCACATAATTGAAGTTGCAGTCTGTTAAAATTCCCTATTTTATTTTGGGGTCAAATCTAAAAAAATCACGAGGGCATCAAATCAAAGCATATCAAAATAAAAGCATCAATTGATAGACACAATTGAATGGCAAGGGCCATACATATATAAAGGGAAGGAGAGAGGTGGTAAGAGAGAGAGAAGGGGGTAGTATTGAAAAATTAAATAATACAAGAATACAAAGTGCTTTTTACCAATTAAAAATGGTTTCAATATCACTCTGATCCAGACATTTGAAATACATATTTAACAAAAGAGTATTTGATATATCTTTGCATTATGCATGTAGTTACTGTTGGCAATGGAGGCACATCTTGCCTTGTTTCCGCGTTTGAATGAAGTGACCTCAAAGCGATGTGTTACTCATCTCCTCTATTTCATCTGATTGAATGCTCCCAACTATAGAATCAAAGAAAGAAAAGTTCATTCGTATCATGAAGATTTATTATCTGTACATTGAACAATGCTTAACATTTTTTTTCATATGAAAGGGTTTGTAGATCTGGCTAGATAATGGATCGTGGGAGAAACTGTCAAAGAGACATTCATTTTGAAAATGTGTATTATAATAATAATAATAAAGTGGGGTTTGCTGTGAGAACTTTACTCATTCTACTGTGAGCCACATGCACTTCACAAAGACATTCAGATTTGGGAAAAACCCACACAATACATGTTCATCTCCTGAAATTGAAGATGAAATCTGTATAAAAAATGTTTCAAACTGTACATTTTAGAAAGAAATATATGGGAATGAATTTGAATGAGTTTACATACCATCTGATCCCTCTATACTACTAGCCTCGATGACATGGCCATGCCCACGAAGGTAGTCTCCAAGCGCACGATGCAAGAATATGTACTGCACCTGAAAGCAGACAAATAATAATTAAAAAATAAAAATTATTTCTGTCATTTTACTCATCATTTTATTTCTTATCCCTCATTCCATTTCACATTTGATGAACATGTCAAAATACTTTGCATTGTGATAGAATGGTGTAATGTAATATGGTGAATGCACTGTTATTATAAGCATTGTAGTTGTCATCCTCATTCATCATTGTCTTCATCACCGCCACCAACACCCTCATCATTTTCATCATAAATCGTCACCATCATCATCATCACCACCATCATCAATATCAGCAATAAATATAATAATTATCAACATCATCATTATCACAGTAACATGCATCATGATCATAATCATATTAAAACATCAACGAATCATCACCACCACCACTATCTTCTTCATTTTTATTACCATCCTCCTTCTTCTCAACCTCATCCATCTCACCACCATCATCATCACTGCAGAGGCACCCACAATTGTCTTGGTAGTGCTTCGGTGACTTACCAGTGATTGAACCATTGAACATCTCTCTCTGCGCATCTTGGCAACGACGGCAAACACATCAACCGTTCTATCATCTGCTTTCAACTCTTGCAACAGGATGTCCAGAGCAATGAAGACACCTGACCGTCCAATACCAGCTCTGTAACAAACAAAGGTTAGGGATGCACGATTAGTCTCATGAATGTTCGAGGGCAATTTCATAATATTTCATAAAATAATAAACTTTTTGGTACGTCTGATCCCCATTTATCTCAATTTCTACTTCACTTTATGAACTTCTCAAGCCATGACAACCCTTTCAAGAAGAACCAGCATTTCTTCTGAAATGATGACAATATATTGAATGAATGAATGAATGAATGAATCTTTATTTCGTTTCAATTCCGATATCAAACAACAATAATAACAACAGTAAATTATTGGGATACAAGTAAATAGCAAAGAACAAAAGTAAATAATTACAAGATAATTACAGAATATACATAATACATGCACTACTTTTTATGGAACATTAGTAACACCCATGAGAAGAGATGGAAATGAAACGTGGTGACCTACTAAGAAGCTTAGCTTGTGGGCCATAGGCCACCAGAATGTTAAAAAACTTACATTAGCAATCATTTTAAAACATCATAGAACAAGCAAACAAAAAATTTGAGTAAATAACCAAAGTACAGATATACATATTTACAAAAGATACACTAAAAAGTAACAAAAAGGTGAAATGCAGAATGCAAGCATTCTATTAGACCTAAAGTATAAGAATCTGAAATTCGAAAAGAAGAAAGAAAAGAGGAAAAAATAAAGAAAATAGGCAGAGCTCTATTTTTGCATAGATAATTGTGGGAAGAATACAACTTATAAAGTTAGACGAGATATAACAAGCAGGCATTTGTTTACTGATCTAAGTATTTCTTCAGTAAATCGGTCTTTAACTTGTTTCTAAAAACACTAAGGCTAACTGATTGCTTCAATGAAGAAGGAAGGGAGTTCCATAATTTTGGCCCTGTATAAACAAATGTATTTAGCCGAAAACTAGTTTTGACCAATGGCAAGTGGAGAAAAGAAACTTGTCTTGTATAGTAAGAATGGATTTGGTCATTTCTAACACATAATGAATCAAGGGCAAGTGGAAGTTCTCTTTTATTTAATTGATACATAATGCAACCAAGGTTGAGATCAAATATGTCATGTAAATTAAGGAACTTGTTTTCATAAAACAAAATATTAGTGTGAGATCGTGAACTTACTCCACATACTAGTCTAAGTACCCTTTTCTGGACTTTAAATAACCCATCTAAATGAACTTTAGCAGCATTACCCCAGGCAAGGATGCAATAATTCAAGTAAGGCAAAATGAGAGTTGTGTACAACATGCATAAAATATTTTTTGGGAATATACTCTTCAATGAATTAATGACTCCTGAATTTCTGGAAAGAAGTTTACATAAATAGGATATGTGAACTTTCCAGTTCAGCTTACTATCAATGTGTACCCCAAGGAATTTTGTACTCAAGACTTCAGTAATCTGAACATCACTGATTGTAATATTATCTGGCAATGTTGCTAGGGTGTTGCTGAATAACATGTAGTTTGTTTTAACAAGATTTAAGGAAAGCCTGTTAGCAATGATCCATTCGTTAACAGAAATCAATTCTGAATTGATAGTTTGCAATAAATTGCAGGGGTTCTTTTCAGAAAAAAATATGCTTGAGTCATCTGCAAACAGGATAAATGAAAGGATTTTTGATGACTGAGGGAAATCATTAATATATATGAGAAATAAGATAGGTCCAAGGAGTGAACCTTGTGGCACTCCACATGTAATTGACTGCATGGGAGACTTAACACCATTTAAAAATACAAACTGTTTTCTATCAGAGAGGTAGCTCTTGAACCACTCCAAAGCCTTACCCCGGAATCCATAGAAAGATAGTTTATACAAAAGGATGTCATGGTCAATCGTGTCGAAGGCTTTGGAGTAGTCTAGGAATATACCGACAGTATGTAGCCCATTATCTTTTGCGGAAGAAATTTTGTCAATAAAATGTAACAGAGCATGAGAGGTAGTATGTTTTTCACGAAAACCAAATTGTTCAGGAGCGAGAATATTATTAGTTTTCAAAAATTTCATAACACGAACAGAAATTATCTTTTCAAGAATTTTAGAAAAACATGTAAGAAGAGAGATGGGCCGGTAATTTCCAACTTCCTGAGGGTTTCCCTTTTTGTAAATCGGCACAACTTTGGCTATCTTCATACTCAAAGGAACGATTCCATGTACAATAGATAAATTGAATATATGAGTAATAGGAGAAACAATAACATCAATAACTTCTTTAATAAGCTTATTAGATAGGCCATCATACCCAGCAGCCTTATTTGTTTTCAAATTATGAACAATGTCAATCACTTCCTTTTCAACGACAGGAGTAAAGAAACATGAACAGGGAAGTCGATTACCAAGGTAATCATGGAAGAGTTTTTTACTTGCGGGAAGACTAGATGACAATTTATTTCCTATTGATGAGAAGAATTGATTACAAGCGTTACTCATTTGTACATGATCTTCAGTCAAAACCCCATCTACTAAAAGTTTAGAGGGACCCTGACTCTTTTGTTTTGAATTTAGCGTTTGTCTTATAATTTTCCAGGTTCCCTTCATATCTTTGAAGACTGACTTAAACTTTTCATCATAATATGATTTTTTAGCGTCTCGTAGTACAGATGTTAAAATATTCCTATAGCAAGAGTATTTCTGCTTCGCTCCTAATTGCCGCCTCTCTATCAATATGATTGGTGACTATCAAGATCCTTTACAGTTGCCAGTGATATTTGTCATTGTGACTGCTGTAGTTAGACAGTGCAAGAGAAGGTTTGAAGAGCAAGATACATAATGACTTGGCTGTGATGAGTGAATCAATGAAGGAGTGTTAAGGTAAATCTTGGACAGGATTTCTCTTCTGATCTCTGCACTTACCCACAATGGATGACAAGTGGTCCTTTGAGCTTGGCCGATGCTAACTCGTCTCTGATGTTTTTCACAAAGCTTAGCACTGGTCTGCTAACCTTGGGTGTGCTGTGGGTTGGCCAGGCAATGAAGTGGTATTGACGAAGCAGACGTTCTTCATTTCCCTGTCATGAGGCAAAGGAAGGTGAATCAACTAAAATATCTGATTTTGTCTGAATTAGCAATGAACAAAATGGAATGAGATGTGACATGAATGTGACAATTTTCCTTCAGGGGTGCCCCTCAGGAAAACAGTGGCGTTTGCATCAATATGGGAACCCTAGTGCCACCCCCAACTCCTGACTTATATCTTTGTTCATTAATACAAGCCCAAAGATGTAAAATATGTCAGACCAGATTAACTATTCTAGTGAAAAGTCTGGTCATCACTGTAATCAGAGTAATCCTTGGGTCTGATGACGTGTTTAGTAATCCAACCAGTTTCTGCAGTAAGAAGATTCTGAATAGTTCCTAAAATTATCACGAGGAGGGTTTCATGAAGAAATCAAGTGATTTTCACTGGCTTAGTTATTTTGAACCAATCAAATGCAATGATTTTAGTAGCTTACAACAAACAAATCACTGAAAATCAATGACTAATTTGTTTTATTAAATGCCCCCCAATGAGTGAATATTATGTGACCCATTCAAGAAAGGAAGGTACAAAGTAAACCTAAGCTTAAAACACAAACTAGGCTTATTTATATTTGGAGTATTGTAAATGATCAACAAGCTATTAATCATTTTAGAATGGCAATGAAAATTAATAGAAACAACTCGTACCACTTTGAGTCTGAAGTCTCTGATGGCCCAGCTATCATGGTTGTGTTCTGCGAGCTTGGTAACAATCACCTGACCAAAGACAGTTGGATCTGCACTGACTGGCCAATACTTATCACACTTCTCCTGCAAAGAATTAACAAAACATGGCGTTGATTATCAGGACCATGGGAATTTTCATATCATATTCACATTAAGCATACCTAAATACTTTGAGAGTAAAGTATCAACATATTTGACACAACAGTCCAGCCATAAATTAATCATCACCCTACCATCATAACCTCTATCATCTTCATCACCAACACCATCATCATTTCCATCATCCATCAACATGACACATTACACCATTAATAATAATAATAATAATGATAATAGAAATTTATATAGCGCCATCTATCTAGAAATATTCTATTCCAAGGCGCGATGTTATTATTATTATTACCCCAGCTTTAGCTCGAGCTGCCTTTCAGCGCTCATGCATTCACCCATTCACCTCACCAGGGTTGATTGCAGCACAATGTGGATAAATTTCTTGCTGACGGAAATTACGCCATGGCTGGGATTCGAACCACCACCCTCTGTTCCAAAGTCAGAAGACTAATCCACTGGGCCACAACGCTCCACAAATACAAACAACATCACCCCCCCCCCCCAATTCATCACTCCATCATCTTCATTATGTCCACCACCACCACCACCATTTTCTTGGAAACCTATTAACTCACCTTGCCACCTTCAATGCAGCGAACCAGCATGACAATGGCTGGGCATTCCTTCTCCCAAACCATCCTCCAGAACTCATTGACAGTGTTTGTCATTGGTCCTTGGGTAGTGATGTATTCCTTGGCCTTGTTGAAACCCTGGTGTCATACCAAAAGAAGTTCTCAAGTTAATCGCCATAAAAATGACAAATGAAGAATCAAAAGGTATATGTGTTAGGGAGGAAGAAGTGTCTTGAATGTTGTCTGGGATACTTAATCCTTGACATATGTCAGAAATTTGTTGTTGTATGTTGGGTATGAGTTATAGTACCAATAAGAAGCTTTTGCTTGTTTAGGGTTAAATCAATTATCCTGACTTGTTCCAAATTATACTTGAAGATGGTACAACAGTGTGACACTTAAAACATAGGAGAGCATCTCACTTCAGGGGCAATGATGATGAAATGCATATACATGTATAATTTCAGTGTTACTACTACATGGCTGACTATTTAACCAGGCATGATATTCCCCTCTGAAAAATAGCCAAGGGTCACTAAGTCACCAACAATGTCCGAGACGCCCGGGTCGGGGTTACAAGCTCTTGCATAGTAAAGAAATCGAAAGCCATTTGTCAAGGTGAGTCTGCATGATAGTTTTATCATGAGACTTTAAAGCTTTAAAGCTTGGTGTTGACAGCAGGGGAAGGTGTTGGGTTATCTGAACATCACCAGCCACAGTACCAAAGCTGAAATAAGGGCTATTGCTAGGACTAATATCACACGGTCTTAAGCTATTGATTGTATGATAAGTATCATAATTAACCAACATCCAGTATTGGAGCTAGACTAGGCAGCCAGATTTAAGTTCTCAACACCAAAATCAACACTAAAACTAACACTGACACTTGAAATCATCATTACAGACATGTACTTACAGAGATAAAGCTTGCATTGATGTAATCCTGAGATCCACTGAGTGACACCCTGGTTTCATTGTCTGAAGATTTCAAATGGAAGGAAAGTTTGAGAGAAATCATATCAAGGGTTGATATGCAAAAGGACTTGACTCACTTTTTGACCATTTTGAGATTTTGGTAACAAAATAACACTTTGTCACATCTCAATAGATATGGTTGACAGAAAATTAGCAACCACCTCTTTCTCAAAATCACTGTTTTTTAGTTCAGGCCTTCTGATTTTCAATCATGGATACAGAATTGAGTCTCTGCAAAGGAGAGCCACCCGTATGGTGTTAAAGCAGACCGTTTTCGTATTTTAGAATGGCCAACACTGGCTACTAGACGCAAATTTCTATTGATTTCGTTTTTTGCCAAGTCCCTGTACAGACAAATTGATTCTATTATTATAATCTCCAAAACAATCATTAATGACCATCATCAAGAAAATCTATTGTTCAGACACCTGCTGGCTAGGACCCAAAGGTTGCACTGCTCCCCAATCCACTACTTCCCAAGAGTGTGGGAGGAATTAACGCCTAGTCTACGAAACGAGTTTGTCCTGGTCTGCAGATCTTTAAATCCATGGCTACGAAGCTTACGGTCTGAGTTATTTGAATAAGATGTATAATGATTACTGCTTATACATCTTTCCCAATACAATGTACTTCATTTTAAAGTTTATATTTACCTGGCCAATTTAAATGTATATCTAAATACCAATTTACTACACCTTCTTTAAGTTGTCCTGTAATTACGTTTCTAATCACACTATATTTGATTGTTCTTATACAAATCAATTTCAATATGCTTTTTCTATATGAATTATTGTTTGTATTAATATAATAATCTATATATATGTTTTTATTCTTGGGGTGTTAACATACAAGTCCAGGTCGGGGAGGAAAGCCTGCGGGCTACAGTTATTTATTTAACTTTTTCCTTTTCCAGGCAACCAGGACTTGTTTTGTAAACATCCCTTTTCACTTGTAATTGGATATTCTCTTGTAAATTGATTGTAAACTGTTTTTGTTGAAATGCCGAATAAAATAATAATAATAATAATAAAGAGATATTATAAAATAGGGATATGGATTTAAACTAAATGATAGGCTGAATTTATCAAATGTCCAGGCATTCATTTTAGCCCACAGGAAAATTCGCTTATGACTAATAATGATGACTATTTCTTTCGAACAGTAATGCTTTTATAACACTTCACACGCTTTTTTTGTAGTTTTGCTGTTCAAAACATAGGAAGAAGCTGTATAGAGTAAAAAAATGATGTAGACATACACAGAGAAGGAATTAAAAAGATGGAAATAGAAACAGTGATAAAATACTTTCGAAGAAGAAGGGATAGAATAGGAAATATTGCTTACACGGCAAGATGTTTCCAAATCTGTTTTTGTTTTTATTTTCCAAATGTCTTCCTTCTGACTTTGACAAGTCTTGACCAATGTTCCGAAGATCCTGAGTGATGGAAAAGACATTTTAAAGAGATAATTTATCCTATCATTTATCAATCTTGCAATATGAGAGATCTTAGAATAGCATGGAGAAATACGAACTTAATGTCTATAATGGGAACATAATTTAGCTCACAAAATATTTTTATGCATGATAAAACTAAAACGAATTTGCCATCTTCATTACTCATTATTGTTATTATTCTCATAAGGATCTACAAATATCCAGCAGAAATATCAAAATCATGTGTCTTCAAATACAAATCATTATCATATCCATCACCAGCATCACCATTACCATTATCAACATCCTCCTCCTCATCACAATTACAATCATAATCATTATCATAATCCTCATTATCCTCATCATCATCATCATTTTCATCGTCACCGTCATCATTGTCATCATCATCATCGTTGTCATCATCACCATCATCATTTTCATCGTCGTCATCATCGTTGTCATCATCATCGTTGTCATCATCATCATCATTATCATCATCATCATCATCATCATTACCAACATAATCATCGTCCTCCTCCTCTTCCATCTCATCGTAACCCCTACCATCAATTAGATTGTCAACTTACATCAAACTCCAAGGTAAACTTGTGCTGTTTGTTGGCAATCATCTCATTGTAGTGAAGAGCAAACTGAGAACTCAGAACAGGCCTGTAAGATTAAAATATCACTGCCTTCATTAGTAATAACATCAATCTTTGTTCGAGTGTTTAAATCTCTATTCACACATTCATATGCTTGGAGCCAAAGGGGCAATAGTGAAAGAATATAGTTAATTTCGTAAGAAATCATGAGTGAAATGCCTGATTTTCTCACATACCTATCTTTAAACTCAAGGCAGGCGATTTGACATTTTAGATCTGCAGACCAGTATAATCTTTCATGGGCTTTAAAGGTAAAGGACAGTAGTTGCAGCAAAGAATAATTTCATGAGAAAGTCTTTTAAACCAAGGTTAATTGTCAAAATATCATAATACATCTAGATCTGGTACATTAATGTAAATTATCTTTGTAAAATCATGAAATCTTAGCTCAAAAATTGATAATTCTGATGATCACTAACATGGAAAAGCATATGTGGAACAATGTATTAATATTGCTTCGAAAAATACCCGACATTTAATGGATATCCGTGCTTATTTTGCTCATTTCTCAGCAATTACGCATTTTCTTTAAGATCTATTTGGCACATAATTTTTTATCTATACATACAAACACTTTGGTGGTCATTTCATTGGATTCTGTTCGAACTCATTTTGAGATCATTACCACAACTGGTATTTATCTTTAAGAGCTAAAATATTGACTCACCGTGAGAGGATAGCAGGAGGTGCTTTGCTATGCTTTGGGTGTCTGTATGAAGAGTTGTTGTGATTATCATTGAACCGAGATTCTTGCTTGGGTGAGTGGAAGCCACGTGCTTTCCTTGGTCCAGGTGAGCTAGCAAAGACAAATACAAAATAATTGTTAATAAATGCTTTGAGCAGTCATAGTCTGGAATCACGCTATATCAAGCCAATTATTATTCATCACTATTATTATGTCACTTTGTCATTCCAATACATCATAAATTCTTTGACAATTTTTTTTATCAAGAGCTGTTACACATGTACATCATAACTATGACAACGCTGTAAAAATACACCGGGGTTATTCAATAAATTTATTGACCTTTTGATGACTATGTTCAACCCAAATATTTCTTCATTCTTACTACACTGCATGAACGACTCAATTTGTGATAAATCAAGGTCAGGAGCTCTCATATATAGGGCAGTCAGACTGTGTATAGTAATTACACAAAGTACACAAAGATCATTAAATTAAACTGAAATCTTAAAGCTGAAGTCTAATTTCTAGTTTCCTTGTAAATTATAAAGCATCTTTTTATGGTCATTAAAGAAAAATCGAAATGCATCATGAATATTCCTACCACGTGGTATTCAAATACCAACTTTTCTATGAAAGTCAATGGCAGATATTCATTATATGTGAATGAATATGAATATTTAATCTTTGTGTATTTTCCATTAAATCTATGACAAATCATATCAATGCTGTGAAGACTATTTTTTCATGGAAAGTGATTATTCATTTACCTCTTGACCTTCTTACGACGATGACGACCAGCTGAAAGGCAGCATAGGATGAGGAATATCATAATGAAGAAGATGATGACTCCATAGATGATGATGGGGATGGTGAACCAGGAATCCAATACTTCTATCATATAAATATACAATACAACAATGAAATGAAATGTGATCAAAGAAAATTTAAAAGAGAGAGAGAGAAAGAGGTTCTGGCAATTGGAGTTAACTTAGGATAAAACTCATAGGTAATAAGTAATAGTGAAATGGTTACAGTGCATCAATGAATAAGTGCATAAATTACACTTTAAAACCACCAAAATTATAAGAGATCTATTTTGTTAAGAAACAAGATTGCTAGACAATGATATTAATGTATGTTGTGAGCCAACCTCAACTAAAAGGTTGCTTTGTCCAGAATATATTAAGATCTTAAAATATTTTGAACTCTATACTGCCTTACTTTGACAAAAGGAAGCAAGAGACACTTTTATAGTGTCAAATGTCAAATTTTGGTGAAAAACACTGATCCTGCTACGAGTAATGGCTTGTTAACCTTCTTGCAAGTGCATGGGCATCTATGTAACATGTCTCATTTTGCTTTTCAAAGCATAGTACACTTATATTCTTTCTTCATTTTGCCAAAGTATGTTGGTAAGGATATTGACTTACTTGTAGAGATAGGATCAGACCAAGGCGAGTCTGCAAAGCCACCATCGGTGTAAGCTCGAACAAGAATCCTGTCAACAAATTGGGAGACATCAATAAACATCAGTTTGGAAAAAAATAAAGGACCACAATCAGAACAGTGTTCATCGTCTTCACCATATCTAGGATTTCATAGCAGCTACATTGCTTTGTTTATTGTGATATTGATATGGTGATACAGGGGCTTTGTGATCTTGTGGTTATGACTCTCATCTTTCAATCAGAGGGACGTGGGTTTGAAGCCCAGCCATGGTGTGTTTTCCTTCAGCAAGAAATTTACCCCATTGTGCTGCACTCGACCCAGGTGAGGTGAATGGGTACCCGTTATGATTTATTCCTTTGAACGCTTGAGCATCCATATGGCGACTCCACTAAAGCCGGGCTAATAATATGACACCAAGTATCAGGCGTAGTAGAGTATATGCATTTAGTTAATGCACTATATAAATGGACAAATATTATCATCATATTTGAAGGTTAAAATGGAACGAAGGCTGAAGAGGTTTCTGACAAAAGACAGAAAAGTTTAGCACAGAATTTTGGTAAGGTGCCTTCTCTTTGATATGAAGGCTCATTACTTTCAGTTTCATGTATCAGTGAAGTACTGTGGATGAATTTGGTGAGGGAGAAAAGAAGTAAGATTGGTTTGAACGAGGAGGATGCTCAAGACGGAAAGAAGTGAAAGGAGGGCGTGCCATCATGATGCGAAAGACAGTAACCCTTTGTAAGCAGGACAACGATGACTGACATAGATGATGATGATGGTGATGATGATGATGATGATGCAAGACAAGATTCTCCACAAATATGACCCTGATGTTGCCCTGTGTCTGCAACTTAATTCTCTCACCAGTACAAAGGGTCATGTGTAAAAGCTTTTAAAGACTTGGGCTAATAAGAATACATGTTGAGAATCTGCAACTTATGGAATTGTCTTCCCGAGTTTGTAGTAGAATCTAGGGATGTATTACAATTTGTAAAGAGGATTGATATTTGGTGGCGTAATGCAGAATTTAAATTTGATTATAGCGTTCCTCCCCCGGACCGCGCCAATTCTTCAGATGCCACATACTGTATATCACCAGGAGCTGGACATAGAGGAACAGATGATCCTGTGTCCAGGACTGAATCTTATGTAACCGTATGTGAGACTATAAATGATTTCATTACCTAAAATGGAATTGATTGCATTTTTTTGCAACAACCCCCGATGAAACACTATTAGTACCTGTAGGATGTCAGAGGCTCAAGAGGGCCATTACATATGCTGTCCTCAGAAACACATTCAGTCTCTGTACCGATGGTGAAAGAAGTACGTGTGTCAGCAATCTGACGTTTGCGACGGCCGCTGAATCGTGGGGTTGGCGCAAAGAGGGGTGATGTCACATAAACTAGGCGAATTGGTAGATTTCGGACCTCTTGGTATCGTCTGGGTGGGTCACTGATTGTCCGGTCTGTGATGCTTGCTGTTAATGTGTATGACAATGAGATTATAATCAACAAATTTTCTTGGCAGCACATAGATAGAAAATAATACTTAGATGAAATTTCACTCTTTACAGTTACTCTAATTTTCTTGGCTGCATGCAACAATATCAAGTCGATAAATCTATTCAGCTATCTCTCCAACCCCTATGAGTTGTTGTAAGTCTCATGTTTAAAATTTAACCTTACTATAGACTCGAACCGCAATGCTAACCTTTAACTTACATATACAGACTGATTAGAGGGATTGTAATTTGGATACATTATATAAATTTTTATTTCAAAGAAACACCCAGTTCATCCACCATTTTCATGGGCATGAAATCCCAAACCTGAAAGTTCAGATCATCAGTCAGTCTTGGAAAGCACATACATACCGTGATCTTCTACTACAAAGACCTGGAAAGCAATCACAAAGCCATTCACATCAGAGAAGAGGTTATCGGTGATTACGATGGTGATAGTAGTCGCCGTGGATGACACTGTTTGACCTAAATTACTGACAGTATTCCCAGAGGGCACAGGATCTAAAAAAATAATCCACAATCAAAACTTAAATGAAACATCTTTTCATTAATAACACAAATATTTTGATGAATCATACTAGTAACATTCATTTCTTTTGGTAATTCTTACTGTCTGCTGTGATAACAATGTCATCAGCTGATAATTTCTCTTTGTTTTGAGCTCTGGTATCTAACCATTAAGACACACATGGAGTCGTAGACTACTGAAATCATCATTTAAAAAATATTTTAAATGATGAGTAATTTTAGATAATTCAATAACATCCTCCTAAAACAGAACCCCCCCTCCCCCCCCCAAAAAAAATCATGAGACCCCTGAAGAG
This sequence comes from Lytechinus pictus, assembly GCF_037042905.1. Classification (NCBI taxonomy): domain Eukaryota; kingdom Metazoa; phylum Echinodermata; class Echinoidea; order Temnopleuroida; family Toxopneustidae; genus Lytechinus; species Lytechinus pictus. The sequence continues at coordinate 13,695,354 of NC_087245.1, read as the reverse complement.
TTTCAAAGTGCTGCAGCTGCCATATTGGCACTACATAATGAATGCAAATCAGATAGATCTGTAATTTCTTTACAAAAATAAAAAAGAGGACAAATGAAGAGTTTAATGATGGTGGTACATAAAAGGAGAACACTAACCTCCAGCAACGAGAGTGATTAGCCCACTTTCTGCATCACTTGTTCCTTCATCATTCACAGCTTGTACCTGAATAATTATACAAAAACAGGTCAAATGTCATCAAACAAAAAAGTTCAAAGGCCATTAAGAACTAACAGGTCAATGGTCATTAAGAAACAACAGAGCCAATATCATTAAATACAATCAGGACAAAGGCCATTAAGAACGAAACGATCAAAGGTCATGTAAAAAACAAAACTTCAAATACCATTAAAAAGTAACAGGTCAAATGCCTTTAAGAACAAAAAGGTCAAATGCTTCAAGTCAAAGGTCACTAATAAATATGTAAAAAGTAATTGAAAACAACCAAAGTGTTCAGTGCCATAAGAGCATACTCTAATTTCTAGATACAAACATTATAAAGAGCAGAAAATGGGTTTACCACTCAAGAAACTATAGAATAAAAAAACAATGAAGATCAACACACTGAACAATTAGAAGGAATGAAATATTGACACTACTCCCACTCTCATGTGCCTTGTAAATGAAGAAACAATGTAATTTTGCAACAAAAGAATCAATATTTGCCCCTCTCCCACAGGGTGAAAATTGGCACTGGCAGGAAGAAATTCCCTGTTGGTAATCACTGAGGCATTCAGTCATGGCAATATTGGAGGTTTTTTTAAAACCTTGCGTAGGGGAACATGCAAAATTATAATATCCAATTAAATAATTTTGTCATTATTTCATCGATAAATGTACAAAATGGGATACTTGACAATGAGGTAATACTTACAAAGAATTCGTACACAACTCCTGGGTCAAGATTTGCAATCAGAACTTCAATGCGGACATCATTCGGGTGGATATCAGAGAAGATCTGGTTTCCGCTGCTAATAGTACCATCCTGTTTAAGTGGCAAAAGGTCAAGGATCATTCAGTGGTTAAAGGTAACAAATACTTTCAGAGTAAGAGGGAAATGAATACCCATGAATTCTTCGTATGGAGAAAACTAACCACCCTGGCTATAAATACTATGCTGATGAGAATTTTATAAAACAACAAAAGAAACAAACAATGATGATGAGGTCCAAATATCTTCAAACATATAACATCTCTTAAATCTTTTTTTTCCTTAAAGTAACGAAACAAGACCCAAATATAATATGAAGGAAATTACCTAGTTTTACAATGATTCAAAGAAACAATATAGTGACAGATTGATAAAAGTAGTCGATGAATGCTAAGTAATTTCTGCTGCTGCAAGTAGCGTGACTTTGACAAATTAACAGCAGATCAAAAAGGTTTTACCAAAGTGATATGGGACAGTCTGGGAGTTAAACTAATTGGTATAAGACCTACTTGCTAGAAACTTTGATACTCACACTCCTTGTTCCAATATAGGAGATAAGATATCCAGTGATAAAACCATTAGGCTTGTCGGGGACATTGAAGATAACATTGACTGAGCTGGGTGAGGTAACCACAAGCATTAGATTCTGTACAGGATCAGGCCCTAGACAAAAAAGACGAGATTGGTATGCTATCTTATTCACTGATTAATCAAATAACTATACAATTCTTTCATTCATGTATTCATCCATTCATTTAATAATCAATTAATACATTCATCTAACAATTCTTATATCTATCTATTCAATAATGTATTCATTCTTTTGTTCATTTATTCATCCATCCACACATCCATTCATTAAGATATTCAGCCTCCTATCCGCTCATGCTTCTAATCAAGTTCAATATTAACACTTAACAGTACAAGTTGAATGCACCATCGGAAAGCCACTACAAATTGATTTAAAATATATCAGAGTCTCATACAGCTACACATAATGGAGCGTTGTGGCCCAGTGGATTAGTCTTCGGACTTTGAAACAGAAGGTCGTGGGTTCGAATCCCAGCCATGGCATAATTTCCTTCAGCAAGAAACTGATCCACAGTGTGCTGCACTCAACCCAGGTGAGGTAAATGGGTACCGGTAGGAAGTAATTCCTTAAAAAGCTGTGTGCGCTATGAACGCCTAGCTTAGCCGGGTAATATAGGAGCGCCTTGAGCACCTAACAAGGTGGATATGTGCGCATATAAATACCCTATATTATTATTACATAATAAAATGAGTGAACTTACTTGTGGCAACGGTCCTTTGCCTCCAGGTTGCAGGGATGCTATGCACAGAGTTTACTATGGTGGTTACGTTAAAATCTATGGTAGTGTATGGATCTATGCCTGTCAGGGTGAATCGATTCTCACTCAGAGCTTGTGGTGACTGCGGTTGAGTGTTATCGCCCATCGGAGTGTAGGAGACTTGGTACTCATCACGTTGACCGATGTTATGCTCCCACACGATGGTGATCGTTGACTCATCCACGAATATTGTTTGCGGTTCCCTCGGAGGGCTAGGACCTGTGTGTACAAAAGAGTCAACGAGTGAACAACCATGAAGCATCTTTAAAGCAATAAATCACTCATCCATTTGAAATAAGAAAATGTTTTGAAGCTATATAGGATTAGCTGTAATAGTTAACTTGCGAGATAACTTAATTGGTACTTACGAGAAGTGAAAGTCCGTTGAATTGTTTCGCTCGTCGCTGACCCTGCCATGGTAAGTACTCTGTAGGTGTACAGGGTTCCAGCGGTCAAGCCTGTGTACTCCACAGTGAATTCATATGTGGCATTTGGACCATTCAACAAGTTCTCATTAACATCAAGGAGAGAATGAATGAAGGAACTATGGAAACCAGGAGGGGCTTCGTAGGTGATGGTTACTGATGTTTCGGCTGCGTCGATCACAATGTTTTGAGGTGGGACCGGGGCTGACAAATAAAAAAGTATTGAAATTTAAGATAAATTAATATATGAAGGATTGTATTGTTGGTAGCATCATCAACAATCAACCAATGAATGCATCAATTCACCAGCATTTTTCTTGTGCTATTTACAGCATGAATTATAAGTAGAGCAATAAATAAGTGCCACTTTAAATTAGACTTAATACTTAAAAGGAATCACTTTACTTTAGTAAGCAAGTCTCGTCACATGTGCAAGAAATATTGATAATATCTGCGAATTAGAATGAAAATAATTAAATACTTAAATAATCAAAGGAAAACACCTGCAGCGGGGAAAGGTGGAATCTATCATTGTGAGTTTTGAGGTTCTTTTGATGATTTAATTATTACTGATCTATTTGACGATTTCACATCTTAATTTTTAGGTGCTCTATTATCAACAATTCACAATCACTTTAGGAGGGTCCCTTCAAAAATCCGATCTCATAAACAAGAATATTTATCTTTAAATCCTTATTTCCTGCATATCTTTCATCTTGGGAAATCATTCCTCTGGAAAATAACTTTTGCAATATCACATCCCTAGTTTTAAATCACTCAAATCCCTTAACCATTACTTGTTCGCTGCGTGACTGTATCTGCTATCCCGAAGGAAAGTATAGCCTGGACACTCTGGTATGCTTGTATAGTGAATGAATACTCCACACCGGGCAGCAGAGAGGACACCACATAAGCCGTGTCCGTTCCAGGGAAATCAACAGGAGCTGGGGCGGCATCGGGTACTGCTGATAGGATGTCAATGGTCAGCATGTAGCCATCAGGAGTGACCGATAGTGGACTGTTCCAGCCAAGGCTCACTGATGTGCTGTTGAAGGCATTCACTTGAAGCTCAACTGCTCCGGGCTCTTAAATAGAAAAGGTGGATGGAAATCATTCAAAGTAGATACATATATAACTTAACTTCACTGATGATGCTCATGTCATTTTTGTACACTACTGTTTAAAAAACCTTGTTCTGAAATTTCATACATGTATATGGTATTGTCAATGATAGTTCTCCAGGAAACAAATTAAAAGATACAAACATATGAGTAAAATAATCCTGTTTTCAGAGTTGAACAAATATGATATGCAGACACACTTGACCATACTCATTTACTTTTTAATATACTTCCCTTGGATCAATATATTGTGTATACAAACATAATGGAGGGCATACAGTATCTATCTGGCATTTATTTGCTCCATCAGTCTTAATCTGTTTTTAACCTAAATGAATATACCATCTCCAAACACATTCTTGATTGGAGCATTAGATGAGTGGATTCGGGGAGGGAAGGGGGGTGGGGTTGTTAGCAAACCAAGTTTATAATCTTAATATATCAAAAATAGGGTACACTTTTGAACTGAAGTTTTTTTTACTGCTCTTTCTAGGTACTGCTCTCTTTCTGACGAATTGCATGAAAAATTAAGATTATGTAACTCATTACATATATATACTTGCATATTTTCATTTTTCAATGTATATAACATGTCTATTATACCCTTGATTAAATAGCATGTACACCTGGATTTGATCAAGTGACCAATGACCAAGTGACACAAAGTTATTTATCCTTGGTATCGTTAATTATTGTTTTAAACATTTTGCTGCAAAAAAGTATTCTAGTTTACCATTTGGAATTGAACTTAATTAGTAATGAATTTCTAGTTTGCATATAAATCTGTTTATTTCAAGCATTGAATAATAAGGAAGGGATAATTGCCTACAGTACTTACTTGCCACAACAGTTCTAGAATTACAGCCTGGGGGACTCGATGGACCATACCTAGCATTAGCCCTGACCTCTATCACATATGATTGGGCTGGTGTGAGTGAGGAGAAAACAGCCCTGTACGCATCAGCAGTTGGGCTGCTACATGTAAACGGATTGGCTATATCTGAAATAAAAGTCACATCGGTGTCTGGTGCGATGCTGAGGGAGTAAGATACAACGTTGGAACAGCCTTCTGGTCTGGGCCATGTGACAGTGATCTCCGTGGATGTGACATCATCAGTGGGGACTTCAAGGGCAGGACATGAAGGATCTGAATAAAATACGGAAAAAAAAAAAATCACAGCATTTGTACGACGCCATATGAATATCTGCTTAAAGACTTCGAAGTAAAAGGGAGGTGAAAATTTTGGGAAAGGGAGATATGAGAAGAGAAAGGAGGTGATGTGATTGTAATATTAGCAGTACTGAAAAAATGGAAAGGGGGGACACAGGATGAAGATGGAAAATTATGAATACATACCAATGAATAAGGAAATGATAAAGAAAGAGGATATCATCATATAGAGTACTGAAAGGATGATGTCATCCCCTCCACCTCAAAGAAGTTTTAAATTTTTTTTTGCATTTTGGATACCATGCTTCAATAGGCTTGTTCACACACAAAAGATATTGAAATTTGAATCACGACTGAAATTTTGATTTTATAGCCACCGTTCACACACGGGAAAAAGCGAGATTATGATAGCGACATGAATTGCAATTAAAATCAAAATTTCAATAAATTTTTGTTTCCATTCATACACATGAGAAAGCAACAGAAATAGGCCAAACTGCCGAGATTATCTCCACTTAACTTTATAGAATTGTTATACTAGACAGGGCAAAATACATTTTGACAGTAAAAAGGCTAAACAAAGTAGGGCAACAAACTCATTAATCAAATGATAAATGATTACATGTATGTACTATCATAGACTGCATTTGTTAATACTAAATGGGATCAACAGCTCCAAGGTAATGTGGAGTGCATCCATGCTATACACTGCATGCATCCCCTAACGTAACACACACACACTGCATAGTACATGAACAGCATATTGAGCACACACCCGCAAAGAATGATGGGAGATAAAACTGATTTTCTAATCACAATTTCGTTCACAAACAAAGTGCTCAGTAAATAATTACTCTGAAAAATCATAGTTGAATCGTGATAAGAACTGCAATCATTAGTCAGATTATTCTGTCCATACACACAATTGAATTGATGTTATATAATCGCAATTAGAAAATTGATTTTTGAATCTCAGTTTTTACCTTGCATGTGAACACATGTAATACTGCATGATGATTGACATCCACAGACCAAATTAAATAGGAATTGGCTGATAGGGGTGCATGGTATGGCCACATGAATACCCACATTGATCCATTGACATTGAACAGCCAAAATTACAATATTACCTCAGTGAGTCTAAATAGGTATTAATGTTGCCTTAAAAGCAATTGGCGTCAAATTTGCTCAGTGGAGGTTTCTCATCATGCTCTACAAAATTTTGGTCACGAAAATACTGAATATTCTATGACATCACCTAGTTTGGTACTAAATGTAAACAAGGCAAAAGCGATTTAGTGTCTCGCCCACTTATGAAAATAACCAGAAATATCGTGATTTGCGAGAGCACGCAACAGAATTGTATCAAAACTTCATTGTGAAATGACTGGGATGGAATAACACTTGTCATAAGAGCCTTGCACGTAAACTTTAATATTGACCTGAAAATGACCTTTGACCTTTAATACCATGTGACCTATGACTGCAGCATAACATGCAGGTCGTCTAGGTACATCTACCATCCAAGTTTTGTAGAAAAGCGACTTACGGTTGCAGAGTTAGGTGTCATAAGAAAGTCTTGCATGTAAACTTTAACATTGACCTGAAAATGACCTTTGACCTCTGACTACAGCATAACATGCAGGTCCCTCATGTCCATCTACCATCCAAGTTTGGTTGAAAAGCGACTTACGGTTGCAGAGTTAGGTGTCATAAGAGAGTCTTGCATGTAAACTTTAACGTTGACCTGAAAATGACCTTTGACCTTACCATGTGACTGCAGCATGACATGCAGGTCCCCCAAGTCTATCTACCATCCAAGTTTGGTTGAAAAGTGATTAATGGTTGCGGAGTTAGGTGTCATAAGAGAGTCTTGCATGTAAACTTTAACGTTGACTTGAAAATGACCTTTGACCTTACCATGTGACCTCGGACTGCAGCATAACATGCAGGTGCCCCAAGTCTATCTACCATCCAAGTTTGGTTGAAAAGTGATTAATGGTTGCGGAGTTAGGTGTCATAAGTCTAGAGAGTCTTGCATGTAAACTTTAACGTTGACCTGAAAATGACCTTTGACCTTACCATGTGACCTCTGACTGCAGCATAACATGCAAGTCCCCCAAGTCTATTTACCATCCAAGTTTGGTTGAAAAGTGATTAATGGTTGCGGAGTTAGGTGTCGTAAGAAAATCTTGCATGTAAACTTTAACGTTGACTTGAAAATGACCTTTGACCTTACCATGTGACCTCGGACTGCAGCCTAACATGCAGGTCCCCCAAGTCCATCCACCATCCAAGTTTGGTTGAAAAGTGACTTACGGTTGCGGAGTTAGGTGTCATAAGAGAGTCTTGCATGTAAACTTTAACGTTGACCTGAAAATGACCTTTGACCTTATCATGTGTCCTCGGACTGCAGCATAACATGCAAGTCCCCCAAGTCTATCTACCATCCAAGTTTGGTTGAAAAATCGACTTACGGTTGCGGAGTTAGGTGTCATAAGAGAGTCTTGCATGTAAACTTTAACGTTGACCTGAAAATGACCTTTGACCTTACCATGTGACCTCTGACTGCAGCATAACATGCAGGTCCCCCAAGTCCATCTACCATCCAAGTTTGGTTGAAAAGCGACTTACGGTTGTGGAGTTATATGTGTCATTAGGTTTGTGACGGACGGACGACATTTGGATCCCTAAGTCTCGCCTTCACCTCTGGTGGGCGAGACAAAAATTAATGAAAGGAGCAATTATCCAATCAAATTTCATTGAAAATTGACCAAGATGAGTATACGTACATAGAGTTGTTTGAGAAAGGACATTAGCCGCTCCTTTCTGCACACCCCCCTTGGTAAGCTGTATAGAGACTGTATAATTATTCCCAGGAGTTAAACCGGTGAATGTATGCATGTAGGTTCCAAGCGATTTGATCTGCGAATATTCCGGGTTTGGTCCTTCCCGCGGATTAATAGCAAGGAGGTAGGAATCGAAATCTCCGATGGATGGTTCCCACTCAACGGTCAGGGTAGTATCAGTGAAGACCTGTAATCTCAGATTGAGATTAATTGCTGTAAAGATATCACACATAAAACTGTTCTTCAGAAAAAAATAATATGTATCATGCTTACAAAATAATGGATATACCAAATCTGTATGATAATGACACATTTTATGTTTACTGAATATCTGATTTATTAGAGTTGGTATCTTCCTTCACCCACATAGCACTTTACTCACAGCAAAGCAAAGCACTGTAACCTACACATGATTTGCTTTAGCAAGGGCCTATTAAAAAGTAAGCAAGAAACCCATCCCAAATTTGCAATAGACTTTATAAACAACTATGATTGAATTAGGGACCTAAACATGACTTTCAAGTTTCTTGCAATACCCCTCTTCTGTGTTAAACCATAAGGCATATGGATTAAGCAGCAGTTGGATGAAATGCTTACTTAATGGGATCAGGGGAGTGTATCACAAATAAATGAACATAAAGATTACAATTGATTGTAAGTTTTGTAAATGTTTTTGTCATAAACTTACAGGCAAGCTTACTGATACAATTGATTGCATCTTCTATATTTCAGGTGGGTGTTTCATAAAGCTGCTCGTAAGTTAAGAGCGACTTTAAGAACGAGTGGTGATCTTTTCTTAGGCATAAAACCCTCGTCAATGAATGTTTTGGTGTATACCATAAGAAAGGATCACCAGTCATTCTTAAAGTCACTCTTAAATTACGAACAGCTTTATGAAATGGCCCCAGGACACTTAACATGCAGTGGCCATTTCATAAACCTTTTTGGAAGGTATGCATGCAGCATGGCTTTACATAAAGACTGGTGACCCTTAATATATCACTATGTAACTGTCTCAGCATCTAAGAACATGTACAAGTCGGTTGTAAATTCATTAGTGACTTTCCAAACAGCCTTCTAAATACTCCCCAGGATGTACCAAACAGCCATTAGACAAAGTGGGATTAACGTAGACCAAGTGGTAATTCCCCAGGAGATATTCATATACACAGCAGGAATGTTACCTAAGCAAGTTAACTGAGAAGAAACACAGCCAAGGAGAGAAGATTCGGTAGGAGCCCCCATCAAGGTGAAGTTGGCTCCGGGGGCACTCAGACGGGCACAGAAGTACCTGAATTGATCGCATCCCAGACCAGAGAGATTGAGAGTAGCCTGAAGATCAGAGAACACAATTTGACTGTCGGGCGACGATGGGGAACTCAGGTCCTCTATAAGTACGTTCCGCAGAGGAGCTCTTCCATCGTTGAAGAGACTCACAAACACCTAGGATGAAGACATGATGTTGATCAGTTACTATGGTTACATAATCAAGCACATTGCAAGTGATGTCAAGCTTGCTTGAATTTTATTTTTTCAAGGCATGGGAACCCAGAATGTCCGCCTATTTTCTACTTCGTGAATTGCATCAATGGATTATTTTAATCAACAAAAACTGGCCAACCGAAATATATTTCATTAAGTGTGCTGCAGCCTTAGTTCTTATATCCTGAATTGTCCACTGAATCTGACGTGTTTGAATTCATTTTGGGTTCTTATTTGCTAGTATTGACAGAGAAGTGGTGACAGAAATATTCATTCTCTTTAACATATGAATAAATCAAACTCTTAATGATGAAGAATGTTTAGATTTTTTCAATTTTCAATTCATTTATTAACCATATAAAAAAATATTCAAATACAATGTAAAATAACATAATATATAATAATATTATGAAATAAACATAATATATAAAAGCAAAAAGCTCAATATAAAGGAAACACAAGATGAAATCATTATTTTATAGATGAATCAAATATTCAGTCAAAAATACAACATCAACAATATTGTTATTAGTTTGGAAAGGAGAAAAAAAAAATCTTATATAAAGTGGAATAAATGAAATTACTTCCTTTTCTATTTAACAAATATAAAACACCCTAAATACAATGATCAAAGTGGCATGCTCCCGTGACTCACCTGCATTTATTGCCTAAAAGGTATTTTCACCTTGACATGATTATGCAGTATTCAAATGGAGCTGCTCCTAAATGTATGTCTCACTTCTGCTATGCAGGTGAGACAACAACAACATAAAATGATTCCCCACACCGTTTACTTCAAATATATAAAAAGCAGAGATACATACTTCAAGCTGCCAATCCTCATTAGTTCCATCAGTTATAATTCCATTTCCGGTAGATACATCAACCGAGAATGAGAAGGTATGAGCTGAATCCCCTTCAAGGATGTTGTTAGATCCCAGGTTAAGAGTTGGAATAACAGAATTGACAATTATGCCTATGAAGGTTCAAGAGAAAAAAGTTGTTATATTAATGGGTATTACTGAATGGGAGTGTTAAAGGGATGGTCCGGGCTGAAAGTATTTATAGCTTAATACATAGAGTAGAATTCACTGAGCAAAATGCCGAAAATTTCATCAAAATCGGATAACAAATAACAAAGTTATTGAATTTTAAAGTTTAGCAATATTTTGTGAAAACAGTTGTCATGAATATTCATTAGGTGGGCTCATGATGTCACATCCCCACTTGTTCTTTTGTATTTTATTATATGAAATTAGGTTTATTCAAATTTTTTCCTCCAAGAGCTAGAAAAATTGGATTGACAACTGATTCAGTGCGTTAGCTATTTATTGCTGCAACTTGTTTCATTATAAGGGAGACATATTATTCACACTTAAGTATGAAAAAAAAAAAAAAATGATTTGATGTAATAACATAAGAAAACGGAAAGTGGAGATGTGACATCATCAGCCCACCTAATGAATATTCATGATGACTGTTTTCACAAAATATTGCTAAACTTTAAACTTCAATAACTTTATTATTTGTTATCCGATTTTGATGAAATTTTCGGTATTTTGCTCAGTGAGTTCTACTCTATGTATTAAGATACAAATATTTTCAGCCCGGACCACCCCTTTAATCTGATGAGTGGATAATGAAAAGGGACTATATATGAATGCATATAAAACTTAAGACCCCAGCCTCCCTCGCCCTCCTCCTTTTTCTCCTCCTCCTTCTCCTTCATCTTCTTCTTAATCATCATCACCATCATTAGCACCATCATTTTCATCATGATCATCATCCCCATCACCGTATCACTTCCATTATCACCATAATAATCATTACCTGCACACGGTTGAAGGGCAAAACCAAGATTAGAATCATCCAAGAGATCATCCTCGCCCTCTAGCAAGTAATTTGGCATGGCATTTGTCCCCTTTCTGACGCGTACAAAGATATAGGAGAGTTCACTGCAGGACCGGCCAGTGAAATCCACTAAAGCCTGGATATTCACCAGAGTATTGTTCTGTAAACGATCAACCCTCAGGTTCGATGCATAGGCATTAGACACAGGTACAGTGACCTTGAAAGTACAAACAAAATATCAAAATGTTATGCACTTACCATAATTGAACAAACTTTCACTAATTCCTCAAACTATATTTCCTAATACTAGTATTTTTTCCCCTCTGTTTCACAGTACATGCTGTCATGCCATTCCCTCCCTGCCCAACAAATTTAACTTTGTTGTACTAGTTGAAACTGCTGATTAATATAGTTTCAATCTCAAATCAACGTTTCATTTACTTGTGCTATTTAGAGAACTATTTTCAATGATAGCATCACAGGTGTCTAATAGACAGTGTAATGATCATGAATAAATGAAATGATTATGATTAAATAGACCAAATGTCATGTGTTATGCTAGGAGTCCACTAGGCAGTTGCCAGTTCGCGCCAGTTGGTGCCAATTCGCACCAATGCAAAACAGCTGTGGCACCAAGTGTCACCAAAAAAGGTGCTTAGTGGCGTGCAGTGGCTAAACAGTGGTAATACTAGGTGCCACAGCCGCTTTGCATTGGCGCAAACTGGCAACGGTCAGTGAACTCTGAGGACAAGATACTAGACTCCTGCATTGAGCTTTGATTTCTTTACTTCCATTAGGCTTTGTACAGGCTCCTCTCAATGCCAGTAGGTATTTGGTCAAGGGTTGTAGTTCTCTTACACCACAGCACATCACAATGAAGTTACCTGCATGAACTGGCCATTGAACTTGGTGTCTATGTATCAACCATGTCACAAAGACTAGTGCTTTTTTTAAAATATCACTTCATATTGTGAAAATCTGGCTACAACTGAACAAGATTAAAGTTTCCCGATAATATTTATGTTGAAGCAAAAAAATTTGATTGATTTTCACCGGTACACGGCTGAAGTCAACAAAATAAAATGCGACAACTTGATTTTTTCCAAAGTTACATATAATTTTTTTTTGTATTTGAGAATGGTCTGTATGTACTTACCGGGGAGATCTCTCCTTCTGTCCCAGTGTTTGAAGCTGAAGCAAAGACATCTACTTGGAAGAGGTTTTCCCCAACGATACCAGACCTGGCTGGATCAGGCATCAGGATGACCTCCAACGCGATGGTCTGGTTAGCAAGCTCCTCAATCCAAATAAGTGGAGTGATCACTACGGGAGTGACACTCACAAACTTAACTCCTGCAAAATGAAATATGGAATAGAAGTGAGATAGTCAATAAGTGCTAATATGCGTCTTTCTTAACCCCATACTATTTGCTTTTGGACTATCGCACAGCTCATGAATATTGATGATTTTGCCACACAGAGCGAGATTAACGTGCAATTTTGACGTCTGTGATTGGCTAACGCTTAGCCCCACTTTTCCTTAGCCTTAGCGGTTTCGTTTCACACTGCATCTCTTAGCACCGCAATAAGCCGGCTAACCCTGATTTTTTGCAGGGCCAGATAGTACCATACTATTTACCATGCTAGCCCACTTTGCTAAAAGGTAGTGTGAAACCGAAGTGGGCTAAGCTTAACCCCTGGAAATTGGTGGGGCTAAGGGGGGGGGGGTCTAATCCAATTTCCCGGGGTTAAGGAAACTATGTGCAGTGTGAAAAGCATATAAGATTAATTATTTCTGGTATACACATACTTTTCCACATGAGTAATGAAATCTTTTTTTTAATATGTAGATTCAAGATTACCCCCCCCGCCCCATTAAAAAAAAAATCTTAAATTGGAAAGATTGTTTGCATAATAATAGAAAACAAACATTATACTTGAGTCTGCATAAGTTGATTTTCTATAGGTTGAATAATTGCCTTAGTCAAATTTCACACAACAGATTTTATGCTCTAAACAGATTTAACTTTAGTAGACACACCTGTATTCCTAAATGTAATAAAAAATCTACATTCTAACTAATTTGTGGAAAGTATGGTTGCAAGCATCATCGCAGCGTTCTACAAGACAGCATCCCAGGTATCACCAAGATTGCTTCATTGCCTCAAGGTACAAAGAGCTAATTTCAAGCACTTAGAATAAAAAAAATATACATTCATCTTTCACCTTCTTTCTTTAGGGATTGGTGAACACAAAACACAAAAGAAACATAACTTACCAGCACATTCTATGGGTCTGCATGTTCTGAGCTGAGTCTGGGAATCTAGGTTGCTGATGGAGTAAAATGGGAAAGCTCGGTCACCTCTCCATACCTCAACACAAAGATACCTTGGAGTGTCACAGGAGATTGAACTCAAGTCAAGGTACACGATCACACCCGAGATGGTAGACGTTTCTCCAGCGTTTAGGGACACACTACCTTGTTCTGCAGTCAGATTGTCTGCTGTAGCTCTTGGCTGTTTGTGTGTAAAGAGTAAGAATGTCTTCACTAGCAACACAATCATATTAAATTCTTGCTAAAGTATAAGTCATGGTATCAAAAACGTAAAACAATGTAAATACAATGTGAAAACAATTAAACTTCACCAGCTCAATTCAACACATCTGCAACAATTCTCCCATCCTTTAGCCTGTAAGAAAAAAAAATTAATGAGAAATGAAGGATAAACATATTCACTTACCGAAGGTGAAACATTTCCAGCTGAGTCAGTACTGGTGAAGAACTCAAAGTGCCAAAGATCTCGGCCAGTAACTGTAGAAGAGCCCTCAATGACATCAACACTCACATCAACCGTGAGCTCCGACATGGGGTCAAAGTTCCGCAGCACATCGTCCGAACTAATAGTTACGTTAGCGTTTGTCAGATTTACACCTATGTGAACATCAATGAGACATGTACAGATTAAGTCTTTACAAGTCCAATAATCCTCCAAATTTTGTTTTTCCAGATCAGATTATGAAAAACATGCTATTTACTAATAAAGTCAGTTTCCATGGTATTAGGATATTTGACCTAAATAAATTTAAACTGTATCTGTATTTATTATCTAGTTAAAATGTAATAATTGATCTTTAACATTGTTTATGTAAATGTGATTTTTTTTTTGCATCAAATATTCCCTTTTTTAGAGTTTGATTGCTTCAAATTACTCTTTACCATGGAAATTAAGTGATGCCAAATTTATGAATAGAAAAGCTCGAGAAATGTACATTTGTGTATGCATCCATGGTTTGATAAATCAGTGTGCTGTTTTGGGGGGCAAAACAGGAAGAGTGCAAATATCTAAGGCCAAAGCACAACTTACAACTGTCCTATGACCCAATTTAAGAACAGAATATCATACTGTAAATCTGATGTGAAAATTAGAAAACAGACCATCCTATTGTCCATACTTGAAATTCACAACCATTATAATGTATCAAACTGAATTTAATATTGAATCATGACACCAAAGCAATCGTACAACAGGCCACATTTAGGAACTAATTTTGGCCATTACTCAAAAAAACTTCTTGCAAATTCCATCCCTCACATGAATATTTTATTCTTATAGTCATTCTGAACCTCAAATAAGAATTTTTTTTCAGATAATATACAAAATGCAATTTTTCCCATGAATGGATTAGAGACTAGTCAAGAGGTGGCATTTAAATTCTGTATCATTGCATGATGAAAGATGACTTCAAGGATGAAGTCATGTAGATATGAATATATTACCATTGCATACAAATGATCGGCAAACTTGGAGGTCACCCTCTAGGGTATAATCTGGATTCACTCCATCTCCTTTCGATAGCACCACGCAAAGGAAGAACTCGGAGTCGCACACCAAGTCACTAGTGTTCAGATTGACAGATGCTGCAATGTCGATACTCTGGCCGGCTGCTAGGTCCATGTTTGCATCGCTACCGATGTACGCTGTCTTTGCCGAGATCGGGTTGCTGCCATTCTCATAGCGGCTGAGAAATGTTGTCAAGGACCACAGATCTTCACCGACAGCACTAGCACCCATTGAGGATGATGCAACAGTCAGCTGCAGGAAAATTGAAAAAAAATAAATGTTTCATTATCATCATCATCATCATCATCATCATCATCATCATCATAATCATCATCATCACCGTTATCATTATCATGATGATCATTGTCACCATCATCTTTATCATCATCATTACTTTTATTGTCATTATTTGTATTATTGCCATCATTATGTTTCATCATCATCATTATTCTCATCAAGTGAACAATCTTTTGCGAGCGGGATGCAGTTCAAAGTCAAATGTGCAATTTCAGGGACAATGGACCCAAGGAATCTCCTAATTAACCCTGACACAAACTTTTTCTTTAGAATGAGAAATCATTTCTTCCATATCTGAGAATACTCAACCAATGGCTGTTTCAAGTTACAAATGACCTATGTGTGACTGGTGATCCTTTGGTTTGCAAAAATCAGATTCTCAATCAATTGTATTCTCATCGGCTAAAGCTAAATTCTTAACTAGTTAGATTGAAATTCTCATTGCTAGCAGGCATTTGAAAGCAAAATTTGTTATTTGACAAGATTTTATTAGAATTATAGAAAGTTTACTGGTATTACATTAAAACAAGGAACAGTATACAGATGGGTATGGGATTTTACACACAAAATCATAACAAGTCATGTGTTAAGCCATGCAGAACTTATGAACAACTTTATGAAACACTCAGCAGGCATCTTTCAAATATGTATGGTTGGTACTGAACATACAAATGAGTAGTGTTCTGGCGTTTAGGTCCTTATACCGGTCGCCAGGGCAACCAAAGTTCAAGAACTGTTTATTCTAGCTAGGGGCACTTCTAACTGGCATTAGACTTGCTATTTGATAAATTGATAGGGAATTAAAGCTCATTCATAAAAAATGTCTTGGTGGCAATAATTATGAGTAGTTGGAACTGAGAACTTACAGTGAAGTTGACTTCATGTGAAGCAGTAAGCTCCAGAAGTGGTAATCCACTCATAAAGTTTATGAACAAGCTCTCCACCCGGACACCTGTGGAATAACAAAACATTGATAAAACAAAAAGGTTTGGTTAATAAACAAAGTAAAGTTGATCGTAGTACAGACTGTTCCTAACCTGATCACTTATTCAACAATGTCTGATTGTAGTGCTGGGTCTAAAATTTGTACTATCTTACAATTATATTGAAAATTGCGCTATACACCTATGCAAAGAAAATTTGGGACAATCTAAGGTGCATATACAGATGTAGCTGCAGTTAAAGTGCACATCTCACTATTAATACATTACTATAAAATTGTATATATTATTATATTCTACTTGTTTTAGATAAACTTCAAAGATAAAATTTTCACTATATACTATAAGCCAGTAACGTTAAATATCATAAAGTTTAATACAGCAGTATGAGTATTTGACCATGTTACAGAAAATATTCATGAAAATAATTAGCACTGCTTTTGCCGTTATATTTCACAACAAAATTTGTAAAAGATATGGATGTATATTTTTTTTAAAGTTTTTAAATGAAATTCATTGATACTACATGACTAGAGTGAAAAACAAACATGACTTCATCTTTCGAATGCATATTTTGAAATAAATTTCCAGTATGTATATACCAACACTCTGAAAACATACCTCTGCACTGGAGATCCACACAGTCTTCTAGAAGCATCATATCTAGACCCTGCCCTTGGAGAGTAAAATCAGGCTCTGGATCTGAGCCTTTCTGAAAGACACCACAGATCGATGTCATCTGGTCACAACGAATGCCCGTCAAATCAACAACTAATGACTGGAAAGGAAATTGAATCATGCCCAAACTCTGGACGTTGCTCGTCGGTACCGTCTGTGGTCTCCGGTCCAGTTCAATATCCTGTCCAGCTCCATCTCTGGCTAAGATGAGAAAACTGAAGAGGTTGTTACCATCTAGGATGGCTCTTGTTAGGGTGGCAAAGGTTACATCTATACTGAGGGGTCCAAGCTCCATGTTTGGTTCACCACTGAGTAGAACGGGGCTGTTGATGAGACCAAGATCGGTCTCTGCAACAACAACACCTGTTTGAAGGAGAATCAAAGAGAACAAAAGGTGATGGTTCAATTAAAAGTTTATGAACAACTGTTTAGTGAAATGTCCCATGAAATCTGAAAATAAATGAATATGATTCCTTATAAATAACAATAATAATACCCAATATTTATAACACTCTTTTCCCAAATAGAGCTTACAATTTCAGTTTTTCTAATTCATACAAAAACAAATACAGAATGACATACATATAAAACTATGGCAGTTGCCTAGAACAAAAACGTTTTCAGGGACTTCTTAAATGATTCAACTGTTGGGGGTTGTGAGAGGGGGTTTGTTTCATTCCATTGAGGATGCAACAGTGAAGGTTCCATCTCCAGTTTGTTTTTGTTTAATTGGTTTTGTTAATCTCAGTGGGTCTTCAGAGGATCTAATTCTTCTACCTGGGACATAAATTTCTTAACAATAAGACATGAGATCAAAGATATGAGATCGGAAATCAAAATCATTTACAAGATAGGTTAGGATGTCATAATGCTCCTTTCATTTCATTTCCCAATAAAAATATGTTTCATTTGACATCACTGCTATTTCCCCAATAAAACATTAAAATTTGCTGCATCTTTATAATACTATATACATCAGATACATTTCTAATGGATGCAAAGTAAGATGAATGGTATGCTTCCAATATTGTAGGTTTGAGTATACACTGACCTATGCATGACGGGCTAACATCAACACAATCCAGTAGAGTGCCGTCATCTGGAAGACCTTTGAGTCCAAAATCTGGGTTTGCACCACTATTCTTCTTCAACACCATACACAGATACAAGGCTTCGTAGCAAAGAACTTCCGATGCGTTAAACACCGGTCTCACATTACTGAACTCCACATTTGAACCAACAGATAGGGGTTCATTGGACGATAGCAGTGGGGCGCGAGCAAAGGATGTGTTCCCATTTGGCGAATCAGAAAGGTAAAAGTCCAGATTCCACAGACTTGTTCCAGAGATATCGGCCGAGTCAAGATGGGGTGTTACCGTAGCTGTGGCCACAAAGTCGATGGGACCGATTGTCTCTGTGTACTCAGTAGGGTCAACCTGAAGAGTGGTTCTGCTAACTATAACCCCTGTGTGAAAAGTGGTAATAATGTAGTATAATTCATTTCTTCTACCACTACTCTTATCTAAAACTCTAAAATGGCATTGGTCATATTTTGAGGCTTTATTTAAAAAGGAAAGAGAGAATAACAAATAAAAGAAACAACCCCCCCCCCTTTTTGGGTTATTTAATTTCAGTAGCAGAAACACTTTCGGCCTTCCAACAAGAACTGATAACATGATTAGAATGAAACAAATCTGATTACAAAAATTAAAAATCATATATTCCAATTATAATTGGCATATCTAAAAATTTTGACAGTACGTTGAAAAAAAAAAGAATTCAAATTGACAATTATGATGGGCTCCAACCACAGTCTGAATTCTGGTAATATTGTAGTGGTGGTGTTGGTGGTACCTTAAATTAAATTACACAAACCATACCTCTGCAGTCGATTGGTACACAGGAGACTCGCATGCCCAGGAGGATTATAGTATCAGGAACAACAGCCGCATCATTGGCTCTCAGCTCAAAACACAAATACATCACGTTTTCACACGTTCCAGACAGGGTAAGGCTGGTGTCAAGAGGACCAAAGCTTATCTCTCCACCAGCAATGAAATCTTGATCATCCTGAAAGATTTGGGGAGGGGGAATGGATTGATAAATAAATAAATAATAGTAAAACACACGACCAAGATAACCCAGGAATAGTCATAACACAAGAGAGGCATTAGTCAAATTACTAAAAAAAACTAGTTATTAGACCAAATTGCTTTAGACCAAATAGATATTCTCTCAAATTGTTATTGGTAAAAGCGTTGAGTGGTAGATAGGTTCAATTGATCACACTTGTATTGGATGAATCAATAATAGACCTAACAACATTAGATATTTGGCTATTAGACCTGACGGCACTGAACAGCAATAAGACTTGTGAGCCTCCATCAGAGTCTATTACATATTCCACAGGTACCACTGGTGCCACAAAAGGTGCCTTGGTAAAGTTCAAGCAAAAGTTTAGGGTATTTGAATGGTCTATAAAGTGTGGCTGATAAGAAATCTATTTATTCATAATGATCAGTAGCGGACCGTGACCCGGAGGAGACAAAGCATGGGGGGGGGGCACAGCATTGTTCACAAACAATACAGTGCTCCCCCAATACTTTGTCTCCTCCGGGTCACGGTCCGCCACTGATAATGATGATTATACATTAATCAGGCTTGTTATAATATCAATGTGGGTGTAAACATGGTTTGATTCTGGAAACAAGCCAGTAGGCTTTAAATGTGAAAGCATAATCAAAGGCCAAGATATATGTGGGAGGGAGTTTGGTGTGTGTGAAGGAAGATTTATTCAGTTAAATTAAATGAAAAAATAGCTGTAAAGAAAATGAAATGAAACAATAGGCTAGTAACGGCTTAAAATGCTAGGGAATTGAATAACAAAATTATAAGTTTCTTATGTTTTTTTTTAATTTCTTTATTTTATTTCTAATTTCTTTTTCTCCAGGGGGGGAAGGGTTTAATACCTGATTATCAGGAAGAGGTGCAATTTGTGTCCTGTCAATGACCTCTCCTGATCCATCCTCTGTGTCGCTAAAGAAGGTAAAGATCTCCCAGAGATTTGAACCTGAAACACTCTCTTTGTCCATCCTTGATGATAGGTCAAGGTTAATAGCAGTCAGCTCGTTTGCTCTGTTCTCATAAATGATTTCATCTCCGGCGGTCAGTGACACATTGAATTCATCAATGTATACACCTTGATATATAAAATAAACATACATATTAAATGCGTTTTAGATACCATGACAGCTGAACATCGAATCCATGATATGGGATATTTCCCTCCCCCCCCCCGATATTTAAATTTGATTCCCTCTCCAACCCAATTTATAAATGAAAGTAAATGAAATTGACAATATAAACTATGCTTCATACAATCATCAATTATTTATAAAGTTATACAAAGCCTTACGAAGAAATGATATTCAGAATATGGTCAAACTATTTGCAAACTATGTACAAAAAGTAACAACTACACATTGTAAATATTATGCATCAGTCTCTCTCTGTTCTTCAGATAATCTTATTTGAATTGTTTCCTGCATTGCAGGGTATATTTATTGTAGGAATGGTAACTTTGGTCATATCTCATTTTTAGATCATTGGATGGAAAAATAAATGAGAACTTCACGCAGCTTGTGACAATGTAGTAATTCACACGGTCTTTACTAACATAAAGTGATGCAACAGGGACTAGGTCAAATAAACAGAGTAAGTGTCATTCTTACCTCTGCAATCAAGCATGAAACAATCCTGCAGAATGAGATCATTGGGGACGCCCCATAATGAGAAATCAATCGATGAGCTGCCACTCTTCTGGATCCTCATGCAAAGGTATGGCATCTCAATACATTCAATGTCATCAAAACTGAGATTCACCTGTTAAAAAAAAAGAGAGAAAAATAGGAAAGTTATAAATAAGGGATATTCATGCAAATGATAATCAGCCAAAATTTTGTAGTGTAGAACAAATCAATCTCAAACATTTGAGTGATTAGTATATTACTCTGACCAAGAATAATCGTAAAATCTTTTCCAATGACAGAAACATGTGGAATTAACGTTTATTTTTAAGCATAATATCTTTTCCAATTTTTTTTCTTCAGAAAGAGCAGAACTTTACTACTTTAAATTTATCTGTATCGATTGATGTGCAGATGTGACACATTCATTGTGTCATACAAAAAAATACTATACAAAGTGAACTACACATGAATAAAATTTGATTTAACAGAAGTATTGAATTGAATACTACAGAATGTCAGTGCACATACCCCACTCCCTAGGGAACATTCATACCATACACACCATCTGACTTACAGGATCAAGCCCATATGTTCCATTGGGTTGAAGCAATACTGGAGACAAGTCTGTTACTATATTCCACTTTAATACCATTCCCCACTCCCAAGGGAGCATTCATATTGTACATACCATCTGACTGGTAGGATCAAGCTCATACGTTCCATCAGGTTGAATCGATGCTGCAGACAAGTCTGAAGTCAAGTTATAATTAATCACACGATCACCGGACCCATCCTCGTTCCGAGAGCCGTAGATCAGGAATGACCAGAGATCGGCACCGCTGAGTGGTCGGCTTGTTTCCGATGTGGTCACAGCGAAAGAAAATGTAATTTCATGGTTTGCATCTCCTTGCTCATGCTGTATACCATCAGTCAATGTGAAATTGGTGGACGAAATCTCCACGCCTGCACCATAAGAAGAAATGAATAAAAAATATATCAATGAGAAAATAATGAACAAGATTGAAACTTTCAGGTTTTTCAAAGAATAGATAGAAATTAAACATTTCATACAAGATAAGTTTCAAGGCTTTCACATCAAAATCACAGACTTCATTCCTTTACTTTTTTTGAGTGAGTATTCAGAAATTAATTCCTAATGATAATGCAAAAGAAACCAATTTTGTAACAAGCTTACTAAGTTTTCCACAATTTGTGGACACCACTTGATTATTAGGGACAAGGAGTTGGAGGCAAACGCTGTTATTCCAAATCTTCAAACTACATGTATGTCACACTGGTTTGTACTATAGTTTAAATATCTACTTTGGAGTGGCTGGAGCTAACAGATGGTTTTGGATTTGTGGAATGCAGTGTTATACAAAGCCTTTACCAATAAAGTTTCCCAAAAGATTTCTTCATAGTAACATTACTCACATCATAGTTTAAAAAAAAAAGTATTTGGTTCTTTATTTACTTTTATGTCAAATTTGATTGTGGTCCAGGCCAGCCAACATTTGAAAATGAAAAAAAAGAAGTCCTTATTGCACGGATTGAATTTTTCTTCTCTTTGTCAGGTGTGTCTCCTTCACTTTTTACTTTAATTCAGAGATGTTTAACATTTTTATATTCAAACATTGAGAGATTACAAGAGCTCCTCTTTTTTGGTTGATATAAATCTTTAAAACGGGGTAATTCCTGGAAAAAAGGAGTAGTTGGCAGGTCTAGTAGTCATATGTAACAAATATCAAACTCAAAAATAATATTTCATGATGCTCCTACAAAGATACCATAACCATTTTCTAGGAAATAGAAGGTTAAGGGTTGGCCAAAATAAAAATTGCATATTATTTCCATCATATAAAATTCAATACATATTAAAAATTCCTGATAAAATCAAGATATTTCTTACCGTGACATGCAACCTCTCGCATGGCATATCTAACTGAGGGTGACTGGAAATCAAGGGTGAAATCTGATTCTCTTGATGCATTCTTGTTAAACTCAGCACACAGGTAAATATCCTATAAATTGGAAGAAGAAATGGAAAAAAATGCAAAGTTTTCCTGAAGAACCATTTTCAAAACCTACACTTTTTTTAAACACTAATCTATGATGCCACTCTAAAATTGAAGAAAGATTAAGATAAAAAGAAAGATTAAGGAACTTTTTATTTACAAAAGTAACACTTTTCAGTCTGATGATCCCCAAAACAATCCCCCAGCGACCACTTACAGTTGGTGAAGGCATAAATAAAAGAGTACACCTACCCTCTGCGGACAAACAAGTTGTGTGAGGTTCACATCAACGTCCAGGTTCTCTAACACAAGCTCTTGATCATCGATAAGCATTTGGTGATCGACGAGCCCAGCTGCGACTCTGTCTCCGAAGTCATCCCCCATGCAATCCCATCGGCTGTTATAAAATATCGTCACCATCCATGGGTACATCTCCGCACCTGTACTCGTCCCGAGTTCAGGGTCGTGTTCGACGACCAGGGTGATGTTCACTGCTTGGTTCTCATCCCCTTCAGTTGCATCCGGTCCCTGTGGAGGACTCTGGATGGAGTTATTTGTAATGACGATACCTGGGAAAGATGGAAAAAGAGAGAGAGAGAGAGAAAGGCACAATGGTTATTGCACTGATTGTGATAAGATTTTTACGAATACTTCTTGCCACCCAGAACTCGAGGCCATCATTATGTTATATTTCATTTGCTACCTGCACTTAGCTAACTAGTTATTTAAAAATCAGATATTTGAACTACATAAAGGTAAGGAAAGCAGCGAAGGCCAAACCTTTCATGATTGCTCAAAACATTTCATAGCTTCATAAAGTTTTCATTACTTTAGTATACAGAAGTAGAAGTTTTGTGGAGAGTGATCTACTACTACTACTACTACTACATGTACTATTAGCTTTATTGATCACATACACAGCCAAGAGATGTTCATGGTGCTAGCTATATCAACAATACTTTTTAGCAAAATAAAAAATATCAATTTTCACATTTAAATTCACAATAACATAACATTACAGCATCCATTTCAATCCCAATCTCCACCATTGAATTATTTTGAATTATGGCACTTCATTTTATATTTTTCAAAGAAGAAAGTTTAAGAGCACACGATTCCTTAAAATGACAATTACCTTGGCATCTAACATTCTCTTTACAAATGATGTTGGAATTATCATTAAAGGACACATTGAATTCAGGACTAGGGGTCTCGCCCTGAGCGACCTCGACACAGAGATACGGCATACTGGCACAGTCAACATCCTGTAAGTTGAGAGATGCTTGAATATTCAACAATCGGATTGTTTCTCCAGCAGATATGCCTGTAAAGAAAAGAAAATTTAGATTATTTCATGCAGGTAATTTAGGTCATTCAGTTAATTCTATAGAGTTTTAGTGAGTTCATTCTAAAACCCATTTCATCAGTGCTACCTGAACAAGAACATTTCAATACTGTATTTTAAAAGCTGAAAATCAGTATTTTGGAGAGAAAATCAGTATTTTCAAAGAAATACCATAGGACAAATTAATCTGATATTTTAGAAACCAGCAATTTGCATCAAACTATCAGTTTTCTTCTTAATTTCAGTACCAAATGATGAAAATCAGTACTACTTGGCAACTCTGCTTTTATAATGATCAACGTTATTCATCACAATAAGAAGGCCAGAGATAACAAACCATGCTCACCAACTTCATCTTGAGAGGAGAGAAGTGGAACAGTCGTATCTACGGCAACGCTGTCATTACCCTCAGCATAGCCAGACATGTAAACCCTGACAATTCTCCACAGCTCATCTCCATCTACAGCAGTTGAGAGAGGACCAGAAGTCAGGCTAACTGCAAAGCGCAGGTCCACTGTTTCTAACTCCAAGATGTTGGGTGGGAAGAAGATTTCATAGTCACTGCTATCAATTTCCGTTACTGAAAGAATAAACAATCACAGAGTCAATTTTAGAATGAGCAATGAATCCACTTCTATGGGTATCAAGAATGGAATATGAATACTGAAGTAGAGATATTATGTTATTTTTCTGTAACAATAACAACATTTGATTCCATCACAGATTATGTAACCTTGAAATAGAAGAATTTTAAGAAATAAGTCTAAAATAAAAATAAAACATAATAGTAAAATTAATATCCTAACCGGTAATTATGTGTGCAATAAGTAATATGTAAAAAACAAATTATTGACCAAACATGTTTCATCATATCAAAGACATCACTGGAATTTAGTTGTATTCAAGTGACATACACAATAAATGAATATTTTATAGTAACAATATTGGTACAATTTTTGTGAAGACAATAGTAGCATTGTTCTTAATATACAGTAATTTCTTCAGTGTATAGAGAATATCACCTCAATGGGTAACTTTTACTTTCTCTGCTACAATAATGACTGAAATAAATAATTGCAATTGTTCAGTTCAATTGCGTGAATGTGCACTGATACAAATATAGTTTTGAGAAATCAAGGAGTGGGTTGATTATTTTCATCTAGAATAAAATAAATTGCAAGTCCATTCTCTTGACTTCAACTTCCCTTTAGACTTGGACCTATACCAACCTTTGCATGGGACGTCCAAGCATACTTCCATCACTGAATTTGAACTGAGAGAAAAGCCAGAGCTCGCATCTGTAGCGAAAGACACGCAGAGCTCTACCATCGTATCTCTGCAGTAGAAAGTGGACAGGTCAAGCGAGAGTTCCACATTTGGGAAGGTCGTTGATGAACCAGCCAGCACGTCCCTGTTGGCATTGTCCATAGAAAGTATGGCAGATTCCATTCGCACCTCCTGACTCGAATTGATGATAGCATCTATGATCCAAAGGTTGGTCCCAATGGCACTACTCCAGGATGAGTTGGATTCAACAGTCACGTTGACAGACAGTATCTGACCGGCAGTTCTCTCAACGACACAAGGAGGATCGATTGTTGACAATGTCATGTCATCGAATCTTACATCTAATAGGAATGCAAATGTTTATCATGCATAGAACGTAAATGGATTGTTGAATGCATAAACATGTATCCACCCCCAACCAATGTGAAAGAACAGATTAACAAGTGGAACGCCGGCAGTCTCGCCTGCATTACACAATTCGATAACGCAGCAGTGCTATTGAATAATTATTAACAAAAGACATTACTCACAAGATAATAAAATACTCCGTAAAATGATCCAAAATGACTTTTGACCATGATCATGTGACCTAACACATGTGCAAAACAAAGATTCATACTTGATTACCCTTATGTCTATGCTTCATGAATTAGATCTACATGTATAAACTTTTAAAGTTATGACAATTCTACAAATACCCCCCAACATAACCAAAATTTGTTGACCCTAAATGACCTTTGACGTTAATCATGTGACCTGGATCTCATGTTCAAGTTTCATGAGCTAGGTCCATAAAATTTCAAAGTTATGATGACAATTCCACAAATACCCCAACATAGCCAAAGTTCATTGACCCTAAATGACCTTTGACCTTAATCATAAGACCTGGATCTCAGGCAGTATGTTCAGTAATACTTAATTACCCTTACATTCAAGTTTCATGAGCGAGGTCCATATACTTTCTAAGTTAAGATGACATTTCAAAACTTAACATTGGTTAAGATTTCAATGTTGACGACCCCGCCGCTGCTGTCGGAAAAGCGGCGCTTATAGTCTCGCTCTGCTATGCAGGCGAGACAAAATTCATGTTAAAAAGAATAATAAAAAACAATACACCTTTTGGTATGTTAGGAGGAGGGGCATAAAACTGATATAAAAGAAAGAGGTACATTAACATTCAACCTAACATGATCCCTATCCCCTAAACTCACCCCATCCCCAGTAAACAATGCCCAAGCTCTTCTTCAAGTCTAAGAATTCAGTAGCATCCTCTGATAAAGAAAGTCATATGTACCGACAAACTAATCAATCTAGTTCGAAGTAAATTGATTTTATAACAAGTAACTACATGAAAACATCCACAAGCTACACATACCCCTGCATTCTACAATCTCACAAGCACTCAGTATGGAATCATCGACCGTCCCCATGGATGAATCGTAGCCATTCAGCAAGTAAGATGCATTGCCTGGCTTGAAGAGTTCAGCACAAAGGTACAACATTGGAGGGCAGGAGAGCCCCACTGTACTGATTGATGCCACGGCACGAAGGATGTTGAGTTGTTGCCCGGCCATCAGGGTAGTGCTCTGAGAGGCTTCAGGAATATCAGCCGTGTATTTGTCACCGATGATCCCATTAGCAGAGCCATCATTAGAAAGGAAGATCTATGACGGGGAAAACAATTGTGTAAATCCTAGCATAAACAATTTTGCATAGTTTTTTCCCTAATTTACTCAAGATATGATCACATATGATACACAGTGAGCAACTTGCTGTTTTGTATCCCTTTTTGTTGCTGTTTTTTAGCCATTTTGTGGCCCTTTTAAAAAGCGGCTACAAAATTTTTGTCCTATTTAGTCTTCTCCAGAGGCATTAGTAAACGAAACGGCGAAATAACGGCTACTTTTGTCCACTTTGCTCACTATGATATTAATCAGAATACAAATCTGTTTGACATCTATGTCCTGGACAGGGGTACAGAACAATATAAACTATTTTTGTCTTACATTTGAGAAATTCTTTTTTAATGCTTGAGTGTATTTTTCTGGAATATGACCCAGGGAGTGGAGATTTTGGATATACTGTATGTGGGCAAGATAGAATCTGAGGACTGGGTTGATAATACATCTGCAAAGAGCCTAGAGACATATAAAAGTGGAATATTATTACAATCAATTTGTTAATTATGAAAAATCCATAAGTCACATGAACTAAGAAGCATGTCTACCATTTCATAAATTTGCATGTTGGAATAGTGGTTTTGAGGTTTCAATCACATTGCAAATTTATGGATTTATGTACTTAATCATTTTCATTCATTTTTGTTTTTACTAATGAATGAAATATATTAATGCATCAAAATTAGGGAACAATACTGTAAGTGCACAATTTTATCTTATTTCATCTTTCAATTTATTTAGTAGTTTATTTATCATGGATCTTAATCAAAATTTCTTGCCCTCCTCCCAAAAAAGTGATGTCCGTTCTGAATGGCTTTCTGACCTTGACTCCAAAGATGTTTGTTCCACTGACATGAGCACCCGATTCGTCACTGGTGTAGTCTACATCAATTTCAACATTAAAGGATGCATTGCCCTGGAGGATTGGATCTCCTTCTGTAATGGTTTCAATACTACTGCTGTTGATACGTACTCCTACAGAAATAATCAGAGAAACATCAATGTTAAGCAAGAACATTTATCATTCACAGAGATATTCTATGTTTACGCTCATGCACTTTATAAGAAAATAAATAAAGCATGATGGAGCTGGAGAGTGTTTTATAATGCATCTTGTCTTTGACTTTCATTGACCACTTTGTTCTGAGCAAATCAGACGCAAGGGTTTCAGTAGCTTATAACAACAGTCAGTGAAAATCACTGACTATTCCTCATGATCATTTGTATCACACCAAGAAAGCCAAGATGTACACTCTACATGTATGGCTTTGCTCCCTATTCTTGCACTAATTGGCATTATTGGAATGCACACCGATGTATAGCAGTTTAAAAAATTGTTTTGTTGGTCCTCCGACCAGTGATGTATACTGTACAAGTCAAATGCTGATAAAAGTTCGGAACGTATTCCTGGTGGTAAGTGTCTCCTTTCAACGTAAGTTTTATGCAAGTATAAAATGCAAGCATTTCTTTCTTACCAATGCAGTCGACGGCAGTGCAGGCATAAAGGCCATCAATGTCTGAAGGCACACCACCGAGTTTAAAAGGCGGCATTGCATTTCCACCTCTTTGCACCGCAACACAGAGGTAATTTACGTTTGCACAATAGCCATTTGTAAGATCAAAGGACAAAGATACTGGGTTTAATTCACTGGATGTGCCTGAAAGAAAATAAATTAATTGACAATAGTAAGCTGCATGCATTGAATGGTTTTATTTCAGATAAAGATTCATCACTTCTCCAAAAGATATTGAAAAGTATGTTTTTTTTTCCAATCAAAACAAAACATAATGTTACATTGTCTTACATGTATTTATCCAAAGTGAGAATTGATATAAATTCATTTTAATTACCATCCAAGAAATGTTTTACAATGCCAACTTAGCTTGTTGTATGCGAGCATGTGGGAGGCTGATTGTTTAACATTTGTAAGGTTGCACAGGTAACATCCAAACTTTACCACAGAATGGTTTAGGTGATGTTACGATCCGATTCAATTTATTGTGCAAGGCGAATCGCAAGCGCAATATGCGAAGGGCCTACTGGCTAAATTAATGCCCACTTGTTGCTGCAAATATGATGAATGTTTCAGAACTGTTTCTTTCAATAAGTCTTTCCTCCTTTTCAAAGATTAGCACAGGAAAAAAAATATTGTTCCTATTTTCGCTTACTTCCGAGGAGTTGTACAACACAAACAGCAAATGTTCTTATTTCTGCAATGATACAACATTTTGCATTCAGTGAAAGAAAGAGAAGTTCAATTAAAAAAGGCGTAGCCTATTTTTTTCACCTCATGCTAAATCTTGTACCATCACACAAATGCCAAATCGCTATATGAAGTCTGGCTTTCTGTTATTGAGATTCACAAAAATATACAAGATTAGAACTCTTGATAGGATGAGGCCCAGAATTCATAAAGCATCCTAATTGTTTTTCATTAGGATCAAGGTCAAAGCTAAATTGACCTGTACGAGGAATGAGTTAGTATTTGAAGTACATGTTCAGTGCGTACAATCAAATTAATAGATACCTTAAGTAAAGTCAGAACTCCACTCTTCACACAAGAATCCTGAAAGCGTCTTTTCATTGCCAATTTTCACAATCATCATAAACAAAACAATGGGAAATGCAGGAAAGCTACTCTTAGAGAAGTACATGGTTAGCACACCTTTATATTTATAGTGAAATTTTGGCTAAAATAGGCGACGCAGATTTTTTTTAATGGTGTGTTGATGGGACATGTGTTATTCATTTCTAACTCTTTCTTACTATTTAACATAATAGTATAATAATCTGGTTATTTACAGTGTATAATTGTTTTTTAGAATAAATGGTACATATCTAAGCGCTTGCAGATTTATCATAACCCCAGTCATTAGATTCTACCAGTAATTCCAGCACTTAACGTATGCCACTCCAAGGGAAGCATTCCGGCCAGTCGTCATTGAGGCACACATAATACTGGACAAGCTACAATGACCTTCACATTGTACCAGGTACAAATTTAGCACCTGGGTGGAGAGTGGCAAAGTGTAGATTGAAGCCTTGCAAAAGGACACAAGGCAATGGTGGGATTCAAACACTGATTATAAGGCGAGAGTCAGAACCACTACATCACTACTTTTCCACTTTGATATCATATCATATGACCTTTCTTTAGTTACACCTACCAGGCATAGCTCCTACATCCCCGACAGACGTGGTGTTTGTGGTGAACCAACCTGGCCCACCACCCCCTAGGCCATTCATCTGTGGATCACCAAAGACTTGGATATGCCAAGCATCGCTTACACTGGACAGGTTGGAAGAGTCTGGGTTTATTGCCAGTGAGACATTGAGCTCTATGTTAATAGCCTGGCCTTCTGTTGGTGATGCGTCGTTGGTGATTTCCACACTCGTAGCACTGACTAGAACACCTATCATGGAGAGAGCAAGAGTGCAAATACTTCAAATAATTGGTGAGATTTTCTGGATTTATTTTTTTCATGGAATAATCAAAAGAAAATAAATAAATGACCACCTCCAGGGAGAGGTTCACTTATCAATTTTTAGAAGCAGACTAGTCAAGTTATCAGTATATTGATTTTATTTCACTTTAGCCTTTAGTCAACCATCTTTATCAACGTTTTGGATGAGTATGTGGATCAAATTATACGAACACTGTGTGGAAAATTTGCTGACAATACATGTACCTGTACACGGGTATTCAAAACAAGCCGTTTTCTCTCCAGTTACAGAGAACTCTTGAGATGCAGTAGCCCTGCGAGCGAGACGGCCGCACACGTACTGCGTGTCTTGGCATGTAAGGTAAGGTGAGAGGTCTAAGGTGGCGGTGACCCTGAAGAACTCAATGGTCTGACCAGCAGATAGGGGTGCATTGGTTGTGCTTCCGATATCCCCAAAGACCACCAGAGTGCCCGGTGTTTCGCCAGTCATGTCGCTTCCAAAGATCTCAATGTCCCAGAGATTGGTGCCAGAGACGTTAGAAGTGACGGTGTCAGCGGTGAAGGAGAAGTCAAGCTCAACAGCGTTGCTTGGGTTGCCTTCCTGAAGACTACCGATCTCGTTGGCTGTGATGCTGCTCTGAATGTGGACACCTAAATTAACAAATAATGGAGAAATATACTTGCTCGAGTATAGAAGAATTCATTATACATTCTTATTTATAGAAAATTAGAAGTAGAGATTGACAGGGGGTATCACACACACTAAACATTCAGTGTCTGAATACTCCAGTGTAACTCAAATTGACTGTTAGAACCTCCATATTGCAAACATTCCGGAAATGCAATAAAATGCAGAGAAAAATTATGAAGATGATCTTGCAAACTTATCATTATATTCAAGACAGATAATTTGACACCAGATTTAATCAGTTTCAGATCAATATTCCATTACACTGCCATCACTTGACAGGGATTTCGAGATCATTGACAATTTTTTTTACATGAATGCAGGATCAAAGACTATGATTGGATATGTGACAGAGTAAAAAAAGTAATAAGAAGAGTAAAAATAAGGAATTTCACTTAATTTCGTGATAATGTAATTACAGCTTTAATGAGAGCCATCACACTAAGCATATTTCTGAAAATTATTTTACGAGACTAAAGGGTCTCTTGAAATTGTGAAAGATTGTGAATAGTCGCAACTTTGCGTTATAGAGCCCCAACTTGGTTCAGTTGGATTCTTTCTCAACTTTTATGACTTAAGGCCCCCAAAAGATTAGTTTTTTTAATAAAAATATGACATACCAAATACAAGTCAATCAAATGATGTAGTAGTTGTTTGAAACAAAACATTGATTACAGTATGCATATCCAATTTTTTTTACACACTTTCATTACTATACATGATTACATTGCATTGATCTAAATCTGTTGATTTCACATGAATTTTATGTGGATTTTTATGAGTACAGTTGAATCCTACATCTGGCATATAGTATATGAATATATTTTGTTAGACTCTGTAAGTTTCAAAATAGTTTTAGCAGAGCTTGTGGCCCATCAATGAAAGATCTGTTACTCATTTGGAAGTTGTAGACAAACTAAGGTGATATGTCAGACTTACCTCTGCACTGCAAAGGCTGGCATGTTAGAAGGTCACCTTGCAAAGTGTAATCTGGAGAGGCAGTATCGCCTCTGTCCAGTTGGACACATAGATAAATAATCTCAGTGTCTGGACAATTATCAACTAGGTCAAAGGTCACTGCAATGTCGCTGAAGGTGATGCTGCCACCGGCTGCTAAATCCTCATTGACCGACGCTGCTGTCAGGTTGGCAAGGATTTCCACAAGAGCATTTGGATTCTGAGAACAACATGATGAACTTTGTTGTCAGTTTGGTGGACCAAAACAATATTTTGGATAAGAATACAGTACTATCACCTCTCTCCAACAAGCACACAGTATGTGCACTATTTACAACAGGTTTGAGAAAACAAGTATATCCCACAGGTGAACAGATTAATACTGATAATGCTTATATTCATTTTACCATTATCATTTATATAATGTACGATGATAGAGCAACATACATTTTTTTACGTGAATAAGTGTCTTGTTGGGATCAAACCCCTCAATTTTCATTTCTCTAGAGAAGTGCCTTAGGCCATATTTTTCGATGGATGAAACTTTTATTTTCATCAGCAACAGCCGATTCTTGTTACTCTTTGTAAACCTCCTTAATACTTTCCACAATATCATGACAAAAGTCATATAGATTTTGACAATGGTATGAAGGTAATACTGCCTCTAATGACTAAAGAGGAAGCCTACAATGGATCTCATAAATGTGCACACACGAGACAAAGTGACATCACAAAGCCTCAAGTCTTCATAATTGATCAAGTTTTGTACAAAATTTCATGAAAATATAACTTCATTATTACATCATTGTGACATCATACCTCGTATCCGATACGTATACACTCATAGTTCTTTCAGTGTTTTCCTTGTTTTCCTGTCAATTTCCAATACTGGTTCCTTTCTCAAGAACTCAAATCATTTTTCTCTCTTCGTATTACAGTGTAACAATGTTGACTTTTAATGTGTTGTATAATATGTGTTCTTTTGATTGTTTTATGTATATATGTATTGTGCAGGGCCCTGGTTGACAACAGTGTCTAAACCACTGATCAGGCTACCCTGGGTAAAGAAGACAAATAAAATAAAAAATAAAATAAAATAAAATACCTCATGTCCTGACAGATGATTTCATGGCAATGAATAAGTAATAAAATAATGATACGAGATTTAAATAGTGCTTTACATCAACATTTCAGAGCACTGTTTATAGAAAACAAATCACATAAGAATTACCAGCTTTAAGAAGATCTTATGTCACTGATTTGTTTCAATTTGTGCAAACTTGAATGGTCTGCAGTTTCCATCACCCTACAATGAAAAGTTTTCCTTGACCCCGCCACAAGTTTGTGATGTCTCATATCTCATAAACTTTGCAATAAAAAATATAGATGATTTTTGCTGCACCGTGTCTGGATGAGCCTTTATTCTTACCGTAGCTCTTCTTCTACGAGCTGATGCAGCACAGTTGTCATTCTCACAAATCAAGATGGTTAACTTCCAGAGATCATCTCCATTGATACTGCTACCGGCAGCAGAGGAGGTTGCCGTGACACTCAGGTTTATATCGTTGGACCGACGTTCCGAGACAGGGTCGCCACTGTTTACTGTCAGATCAAGGGTGCTGATATAGACACCTTCAAAAGCAATACAGGTGATAATGTATTGAAACAGATTTGAATTGAGTTTGATCAAAGTTGAATTCATACTTCATACTTTCATACCTATTTTCATACATACACAATTTAAGTGAAGTATATATAGAGAGATAACCTAAAAAACTGATGCAATTATATGGACAAAAAAAAACATGAAATATGAAAGAACCTACTTGAAAAATTCAGAAATGAGGAAGAGCCACAAAATGAGATATCTTTGTGAAGAAGAGATTAAATGAAGGAAAAGGAAAATTTTAATCCTCCAGAAGAGAAAAAAGGGGAGAAAAGGGAAAGAAGAAAAACTACTGTCACAAAAAATATCAAGTTTATTTTTCCACATAACATTAAAATGTACCACATGCTTTGGAAAGGGAAGTAGAACTGAAGAGTTCATACCACTGAAAGAAATATGAGTGATATTGCTGGAAGATGTTAAAATTCACTTATGAACTTCATTCATCATTTTTGTTTCATTATCTTTAAGATTATTAAAGAGGAAAAGTAATTCTTTATTCTTGCTTTGTTAATCATCATATAAAAATATGATAAACTTTCATTAATCCAAAGAATATCCTGTCTTGTCACTTAAGTGGACCAAATCTTGGTTTAACTGAAAATTGTGCCAAACTGCTTTCACCTACACCGATTTCCACAGGACAAATATGTGACAAGAATGCTGGGATGATAATGATACTACTATGCTCTAAAACAGATCCTCACTATTAAGAACTATTCAAATATACTGTTATTATTAGGTACTGTATTTGAGTATACACTTACCAGTGCACTCAATTTCAACGCAAGTTAAAAGCGGGCTAGGAGATATTGATAAAGGTGGAACAGGTGTATTCCCTGGCATCAACTGTACACACATGAAGAACTGGTTTGAACTTGGACATGTGAAATTTGTCAGGTCCATATCCCACACCAGACCAGTATACTCCACAGGGGTACCAGCCGTTACCATGGCATTAGAATCCGCAATGGGAATGTGTGTCTCGCTGTAGCGTTCTCCCGTCCCATTCATGTACAAGCTTCCGTACACGCGGACTTGCCAGAGGTTGATGCCGTTTGGGATGTTGATACTCAATTCTGTGGTGTTTGCACTGATGTTGAAGATGATTCGGTGCATAGATTCAAACTCAACAAAGCTGGAGTCGGTTCTTTCATCCACGATCAAATTGTCAAAAGCAACCCCTGAAATGATAAATAAAATAACCACATTTTTATCATGACAATAACTTCACTCACAAAAAGCTACATGGCATATCGTAATGATTGTGAACTTGATCAATTTCATTATATTTCATCAAAATAATGATGGTTTTGTTAGGGCCTTTTTTCTGATATTAGTGCTGAAATCAAAGGTAGTCTACCATAATGAACACTGGCTTGTTTCGGTGGAATCTGGTCAACACTCCATACAAACAGACAAACACACTTATCACATGCTGTTAAATCTTTACACATACAGTACAAATTTAGTTTTTTTGGTTTTCGAAAAAAAAATTAAAAGGGCTTTTTACTATGGTTTCTATTCCAAATGGCGTGAAAAGAATGGGGAATCACTTTTACTTTTATATTTCTGAAATCTTTACCAGTAATTATGAGCAATGTGCTTGTGTGGGAAAGTTGTTAATCTAGACAAGATGACAATTTAAAGAAAATTGAAAGCAGTATTTCATAAATGGTTTAGAAGTACATTTACCAGTAATGCTTGAAATATTACTCCATTTTGATAACTGCCTGTGCCATTTGATGTACAGATTTTGTGAATTCTGAAGATTTTATTTTTCACCCAGACATTACTCCCCTTCCCCCTACTTCTCTGTCAAGGATATAAAAGAATATGATTTACCTCTGCATGGAACTGTGATACAGACGATACCGTCCTGGTAAATGGCAATCGATACAGCAGGGGTAATACTCGGTGAAGCACTGACTTGAATACAGAGATCCTCAAAATCTCCCTCGGGGCACACAAAGTCGCGCGTTCCGAATTCAAAAAAGAGATCATCAAATTTGAGAACATCACTTGCGTTAAATCCCTGGTCTCTTTGCTCCGTCGTCAAGGTTGCAGGTACTCGATAACGCATTGGATCAGATGCCGGATAGAGCTCAATCTGCCAGATGTTAGTTACAGATGCATCTGAGATATGGTGATAATAATAATAATAATTGCAATGATGATATTTTTGGAATGCGTCATCGTCTAGAGGTTGTAACTCTTTCTACCTGAGGGACGTGGGTTTGATTCCCAGTAATGACATGTTTTTCTTCAGCAAGAAATTTACCCATATTGTGCTGCAATCAACCTGAGTGAGGTAAATGGCTATCCGGTAGAAAGAAATTCCTTGAATGCTTGAGCATCTGCAGGCAGCATGGCTTAAAGCCGGGGCAATAACATTAGTGTAATGTGCAGTTGAGTATATACTTATAAAAAATGTGCAATATAAATGTACAATTATTATAAATATTATTAATTACCATATAAGCACTTTACAGATACACATACATCATAAACCAGTCATCAGATTATGACTTGTTGGTATGAGTGATATGCACTTTCTCCGTTCCCTGGAGAGCATTTTAACAAGAGCTTCAGAGCTCAAATGCAAGGCATATCAGTTGACTTTCCGATCATGCTGGGTACCCATTGAACACATTGGTGGAGACAAGCAAAGTGTAGACTGACACCTTGTCAGTGGGATTCACTATCCCCTGTTCACACAACGTGAGTCCAAATCATTACATCACAACACTTCCAATTATTATGAGACATATATATGAGATATAAACATAACATTGGAAAAATGATATATACTTGGTTGTATATGAGACATAGGTAGTGTGCTATTGTGGAACCTGCCTCTGTGATTATGACTTGTTACTAACATATGAACTGGGGTATGTTCAACCCTCTCCTGATTGGTTATGGAATTCTAAAGTTGGCAATTTTAGCCCTCTTTCCACCTAGATTTGTCTGCAGGCAAATTATGATCATCTACCATTAGGCTTTTACACCGTGCACTCAACAGAGTATGGTGCACTTGTTTTCAATCGATGCAAACAGAAGGTAGGAAGGATTGGTAAAAATGGTTAGAACGGGCTGAATTCTGTTCACCCATCATCAGACTTACAAAAATGTGTAAATGATTCGCACTATTTCCCTTTTTTTCCTCTTAATACAGATATAGGAGAAGTCTGAGTAGAAAATAACAAAAAACTATTTATATTCAATGTTTTGTAAGACTTGCATGAATGGAAGAAAAACTGAAATTATTCTCTACAGCAATGAGGAAAAAGACACTAAAGACAAAGATGATACAGAATGATCATCCGGCTTACCTATCGAAGCTGACACATCAGCCACAGTCAAGTTAACATTAGCAGTTACATTCAGTGTGTCGCCTTCAATCAGAATGACAGGTTCAACATTGGTCACTAACAGGCTCACGTCATCAATCACTGCACCTGTATCATATAAAGATATTAACACTGGCTCTGTAAGCAAACATGGTCAGATTGATGATGAGGATGATGTTATATGGATCAGCCATCTGCCAAGGGAAAGTGTACATGCATGTCTTCATTGCAACACGCGAGGGTGACATGCTTGAACAGCTCAACGTGCTCTTGTCACCCTGATCAGAACGAAACATTGCTAATTTTATACTTGTTCATCTACGACATGTAAAAAGGCATTTTATGTTTAGTATTATGCATGCTTACATAATTTTGTCTA
Organism: Lytechinus pictus; assembly: GCF_037042905.1. Taxonomy (NCBI): domain Eukaryota; kingdom Metazoa; phylum Echinodermata; class Echinoidea; order Temnopleuroida; family Toxopneustidae; genus Lytechinus; species Lytechinus pictus. The sequence goes on along the minus strand of NC_087245.1, from coordinate 13,657,816 downwards.
AGGAAGAATAGTTATCAAGGTAATTCTTTTTTTTTACAGGAGAGAAACCCAGAGGGTTGAAATGATTCAGTCTTCAATTTCCCTCTTAAACAAAGGTAATGCTACACAGAAGAACTTAATAAAAGATGTAAGGATTCAGATTTGGTTCCCCTAAATACAAAGCTCAATTACTGATTGTAGATAACTGATTTTCACGATCGACTTTACATAGTAGTCAATGCAATCACTCATGAATTCTGTTGTGCGATTAAACTGCTAAACTTCTTGTTACAGAATCCCTGATCTCCAAAGATTCAACGCCTCACCTGTACAAGTGACCTTTTGCTGATCTCTAAAGCCCTGTGCTGGAATTTCAAGGGTGAAGTTGACACCGGCATCAGGGTTCATGGTGATGAGCAGACACAGATACTGCATCTCGGGACAGGTGCACTGAGACACGTCCAAGGACACGGTGGCACTCTCCGTAGTCACCATCTGACCTCTGGTCACATTGCCATTGAGCGCGACAGGTATCGCCGAAGCACAAGGGGTATCACTGCAACCCTCCCCACTGTTGGTAAAGATCGTTGCCTGCCATAGGTCTGTACCATAGACATCGGTGCTATCATCGCTGAACTGAAGAGACACACTGAAGGTGACATTGTGCTCATCAACTCGCTCAATCAGGATATTGCCATCAGAGACGTCCAAATTAGCACTGCTTATTACCACACCTTACAAATGAAAGATATAAAGGTTGAAAGTTGAAAAAAAATTCAAGAAATTTCTTCCATTTTGTCTGGATATAAAGCATGAATGGGATTTTGTCTTACAAAGATATACGATTGATTCGAACAATCTCAAGTATCTGGAAATCCATTAATGTCATAATTTTTTCTATAGTTAATCTGCTCAATGTCCTCTAAAAACAAGAGCATACCGAATTTTCAAGAAAACAGTGAATGTATATACATAATTTCTAGAAAATATTTTGACCAAACATGTATTTTAGATGATGATGTTGCTGGCCTTCCATAGTTGCCATTGATCAGATTAATCGCAACTCTTTGTAAGATGGGACTCTGTACTTTATCAGTAATTGTTCTGAATTCCATGTATGTAGATGAGCAATGTTGATAACAGAGACGATTTTTTCAAGGAATCGTGTAGCAATTAAATAAGACTGCACATACAATTTGTTGAAAGTATTAATTCATAGACCAAAACTACTTCTCAAATTTAAGAAGTGAATTAATTCTCTAATACGATGTAGTAACAAAGAGAACGTAACTGTGGCTGAGTGTTTTTTCTCATAAAAAGGGATTAAAAATGGCGGAAAACTCTCACCTCGACAATCCACTGGAGCACATCCAATGTTAGCATCAGGCCTCTGAAGGTCTACATTGAAAGATGGCACAGCCATGATTCCCACGTCAACCTCAACACAAATGTACTGGAAATCAACACAGCCGACCCCTTCAAGATCCAGCTGAGATGTCAAACCGGTGACAGACAGGGGTGTGCCAGCTTCCAGAGGACTGCCACTTGATGTGTAAGTGGTTGTGGTCTGTCAAAGCAAATACAGAAAGAACCATCATATAATGAAACCAGGGGGCCGTTTCATAAAGCTGTTCGTAAGTTAAGAGCGACTTTAAGAATGACTGGTGATCCTTTCTTACGCGCAAAACCATCGCTAATGAATACACCATTTGCCATAAGAAAGGATCACCAGTCGTTCTTAAAGTCGCTCTTAACTTACGAACAGCTTTATGAAACACCCACCTGGGTATGAAGACCACTCATTGGAGATGTGAAATGTGCTCTACATAGGCAAGTGGTCTTTATAAACGGGTTTATATTAAATGCTCCACAGTACCTGATTCAATTAACCCTATCTAGGCCGGGGTATTTTGGGAGTTCATATGGCCGGGGGGGGGGGGGGGGGGGAGTCCTCCCAGGCCCCCCTTGAGATTATACATTCATAATTTTTGGTTGAAAACACAATTTGCATTGACTTTGTATACGAAATCATGTTTTGAGCAATTTTTGGTCTGACATGCACTTACATAATGTTGCGTAATTTTGGAACCACGTACTCGGGTGATGCAAAACTGGTCTCAAAAGTTGTGCAAGACTTGAAAGTAAAAAGTCAGTGAGTGGCGCGGTCAAAAAATTTCATGGCGAAAATATTGCATGAATCCTTGAGGGGGGGGGGGGCCTCCGAGGCCACCCCCCTCCTGGCCTGGATAGGGTTAAATATAAATAACAGTATTCATAATTTGATGCAGCAATGCACTATTCAATATACCTATCAGAATCAATTATAATTCATCAAATGAACACTGCAACCTACCAGCACTGCTTTCCTGTTGGTGAACATGGTATCACTGTTGCTCAAAAAGACAGTGAAGTTCCAAAGGTCGGTGCCTTCGACGCTAGCACCTTCTTGGAGGCTATACAGCGTAACATCTAGACTTGAACTCTGAGAGCTTTGGAACTCAAACAGCAGCTGGCCAGAATTGATTGATACCTCTGTAGAGTTCAGTGCAATACCTGTATTGAATAAACAGAGATGAGGTGAATTGTACATGTAGCTTTTGTTCCTGTCTATACTGCAGTCAAGTTTGAATCTGTGAGCGGACCACAAGGGCACATTAGAGTTCTAGGGTACTTTTAGCTGCAGATTTGTAAGTCTTGCTAAGTGTCTTATTATCTTTTATTCCTCAGTTTCTGCATAGACCAAAATACAATGGGAGACTGGGAAAGACGCTGAGCTATATTCATGCTACAAGTCATGGTGAAGAATGGCCAAGACCATTATAATAATAATAATATAATAATAATCCGCTTTTACATGTATATAGCACTTAATACATCTGAACGACGTGTCTAAGCGCTTTACAGATATATTATTACCCGGTCATCGGATTCAATAATCAATCATTCCCGCACACAATGTGTGCACATCCTCCACTCCCTGGGGAGTATTCCAGTCAGTCGCCGGTAAGGCGCACACAGTACTGGACAAGCTACAATGACTTTCACATCCTACCGGGTACCCATTTAGCACCTGGGTGGAGAGTGGCAAAGTGTGGATTAACGCCTTGCAAAAGGATGCCAGACCGTGGTGGGATTCAAACCCACGACCCTCTGTTTACAAGGCGAGAGTCAGAACCACTACACCACGGCTCCTCCACATTCATAAGGGGAGCATTTCCTCAACATTTTTGTCAAACAAGTTGTCAGATTTGATAACTTTCCTTGATTTTGGTTGGGGGAGAAGCACTGTTACCATGGTAATTGGTTAGATACAGGGTTCCCAGCTTTTCAAGAAAACAAAATTCCCTGATTTTCCCCTAATTTTTCCCTGATGAAGTTAAAAAATTTCCTAATTATTATTCAAACCCATTCCCAGTTTTGCATGTTTTCTAGGTTGTTGCAGTGAATTACATGTATTTTCAGTATAAAACAATAAAGTAAAAACTAATTAGTACCACCATAACCAGTCATTCAATGGATGTTGTTTTGATATGCAACAAAATATACCAGAGTCTGACTGACTACCGTGCTTTCGACTTTTGGGCTGATCAAAATTCCCTGATTTTACCTCATTTGAGGTATGTTTTATCAAATCCCCTGATTTTTCCCTGACTGGAAAAAAAAAACTTTCCATGATGGGCTGGGAACCCTGTAGATAAAATGGGGCTTGCACACCAAACAAAAGAATACCATCCTTTTTGGGATAGCCTGTTCACGAAAGAAAGTGCCTTTATATAGACAAGTAACAACATTGGCATCTTTCTTACAATCTAAAATGATCAGGTGTCCATTGAACTTTGATTTATGGTGCCACAGTGGACACAAGGACATATTCTTTTAGGAATGTTCTATTTAGCATGTGGCTATAAATCTTAAGGTCAGTTAATTATCAGTAGACAATGCATGATACATTGCATTCACATATTAGAATAGACAAGTGCTTCCTTTCACAAGGCATAAGAAGAAATGAAGAGAAAAACAAGGATCAACTTACCAGCACACTGAATTGGCTGGCAATCTGGTCTAATTTCAAGTGTGTAAAAATCATTCAATGGGTTTCCTTTTGCCAACTGGCTACAGAGGTACGTGGGCATGTAACAGGTGAAGTCCTCCAACGATACATTCACATTGAGATTGGTGAAGTTCAAGGTTTGGCCAGAATAGAAAGGAGCATCGGTGAGAGAGCCAAGATCAACTTTGGTTTCCACTGCAGGGTTGGTCCCATTTTCAGAGTCACTGAAGAAGACGGTCAGACTCCAGAGGTCAGCTCCGGTGATGTTGTCACGACCAGGTTCAGAGATGTAAGACACGGAGATATCAAAGGGTTGAGGATCCACTTGGTGCTCAACAACCCTCATGGGGGTGAAGGAAAAGCCGTTGCGCTCGATTCCAGCAGCTGTGATTACACATAACATAAATAATGATATAAAACATCATAAAAGCATTCCCCCAAATTCACTTGCTTTCCAGAGAATAAAGATCTGAATAGTTAAGACTTCCAAAACCAGTTCTTACTCACGTTGTGGCAACCCAAGCACATCTTTGCTAACTGGAGGATGGTTGGTCACCTGTAACCTTCTTGAATAAATTGTCTTCTACGACTTCCAGAAGACGCTACATACTTATTGTCATTTAGCTTGTAAAAAAAGATCTTAATTCCCTGATCTTGATAGGAATCCCACATTCTTCACAGGCCTCATTTCAAAATGACTTTTTGATAAATGGATGTTTGAAAAATAGCTGTGATTAGAGATTTTAAAAAGAATTGAATCTATTACCTGCAAAAATTACACTTTTAAAATTCCCTGACTTTTCTGGAATCCCTTATCCCATATGAGCCCTGTAATAACATATCAAATTTATTGAAATGAACCTCATGAAGTGGTACCCTTGCAAGAAGTATATGGGCTGAGTCAATACAATGGCCTGGTTTGACATTGGATAGAAACACCATAACCGAACTGTTTGATTATTCCAGTGGGAATCTTCACACTAAACATGCACTAAATGTTTTGTAACCAAAATGAGTAGGTGTGATGGGGCCTCAAATCTGAAATAAAAAACTTTGTACTTACTCTCACAAGTGACAGGGGCACAACCAATAAAATTCTCTGGGCCGGTTGAGTACTGAAGGGTTACCATTGGGGATGGGTTAACTCCTTCACGGATCCTAACACAAAGGTAGTTTACCTATGAGAAGCACAAAATAAGGTTAAAATAAGCTAGGAAATTTTCGAGAAAAAAAAAATTCAATCACAATCTTGCAGAACATCAGGTCCAATTATAATGTTTATTATTATCATTTACTAAGGGCCTTTCTGAGATCTTGGATACTAGATACATGGTTATGAGCTTTAAAAGTATAATCAAGGCTAGCATATAAATGATAGTAATGATAACATTGATGACTCTAAAAACAAGAAAGGTGGGTTCCAGCCCAAGCCTCCTTGTCAAGTTTGGTGCTGTGGTTTGTGAAAACATTGAATAAAGCTGGTGTAATTGAACTTTATATCCCTTGGTGGAAGTTCAAGACTACCAATGCAAAAATCCCCACTGCCGTAAATCTCTTCCGGAAGAAATAAGACTAGTACATTGCAATACTCTGGATCAATTCATTCAGTAATTTGAAGGTAAATACTTTTCACCTCAATCCGATTTGGGCATATTTAAATCTTTTATTCCTGATATTTTACTCACATCCATGCATAGCTGGCCTGATAAATCAACCATTACAGGCACCGTCAGCGAAGTGGCGGTGCCTGCGGGGACTGCAGTATCTATCCAGCTTCCAGTTGTCAATGATGCATCAAACTGCTTGACCACCCCGGTGCCATTCTCAAATGCGTTGGTGAAGACATCAAGCTGCCACAGCCCTGTACCGGACCCCTCAGCTCCACTGCCGTCAGTGGTTAGCGTGACCTCAAGATTAACTGCCTGGTTTGAGAAACCTTCCACAAGGACACCGCCATTGGGGATGGAGGTGATGTTGTTCACGGTATCTGTCACGATTATTCCTGTTCATTAAAAAAAAAAGCAATTGTGGTAATTAAGTGCTGAAGTTTGGACAAATCATAATTTGATAATGATGAGTAACAGTATAACACAGCTAATATACTCTACTGGTATACTGTAATACATGACATCATAATATTACCCCAGCTACAGCTGAGAGGCCATAGGCACAAGAGTAAATGAAGAAATCTTGCTGAGTGCCCATTCACCTCACCTGGGTTGACTGCAGCCCGATGTAGATAAATTTCTTTGTGAAAGAAAACATGTCATGGCTGAGACAGAAATCCACACCTCTCTGTTTTAATGTGTCTATGAATGATGCATCCAATTAAGGAAATTAAAAGAGACCCCCCCCCTTGTTTGAGGTAAGTATTATTGTCTCCCTTGCTTATTTACATAACAAGAGTGCTGCTGGGGCGAGCACATTATATGCCCGAATGTAATGCGGACAACATTGACCTTTGACCTTTTCACCTCAAAATCTATAGACTTCCTAGGATCCATGCTAGTATCATACACACCAAATTATATGAGCCCAGGTTAAGCTAAACTGAAGTTATTATGTTTACAAGGAAAAGTTAACGCACGGACGTCTAGGACGGGCATGTAAAAAATGTGCCATATCAATACACACATACATGCGTACAGATGGCTAGCATTAGTCAACACTCAACTACTCAAGAAAAGTACAAAGCTCCTGATTTTATAGCTCGACATGCTACCTGACCAAATGCAATCAAATTATGAAGTTGATCTGAATGGTAATGAAAGTTCTAATATTGGAATAATGTACAGATTGTATAGTGAGCTTTGTAGACACAAATCAGCTAAGTCCTGTTGATAAGCTTTATCATGCTGTATCCAGAGTGGGGTGCCGTGGTCTGATGGGCTGGACTAGAGACATGAAATCCAGGGTTCAAAACCTGGCCACAGCACTTGTTCATATGCTACATGGCTCCTTAACATCTTTTGTAATATTTCATTAAAGGGGGATCGAGCTGAACGACACGGTGAGTGGTTTCCCATTGATTGTGTGTTAAAAATAGCTAGTCATAGAATATAACTTGAGATAACTATTTGTAATACAGACGATATATTGGCATATGTGTGGAAAAACTATCATGTTTTTTAAAAGAAAAGTACCTGTTTTGCTACTTGGTAACATAATTATTTTGATATGAATGTATTGAGAAGTACATTAGCGGGTGCTAATATCCAAGTGGACCTATATTTTACAAAACTAAAGTGCTATCATGTTGCATTATTGGAAATGAACCTGGCCAGCTGTGAGAAGGTGAGGACTTGAGAGGGCGCTTTCAAGGCTACTCGTCCATACATGTATGCCTTTAAAGGTCAGCCCTAGACACAAATAACCAAGCCTGATAGATGCACAGATGTGAAAATCCAAAACACAAAACTTCTGTTTGAGTGAACCTTAATACTTACCTTTACAGTTGAGATTTACACAGGCTGTCGTGTTACCTTCCAGGGTGAATGTAGGTTCAGGGGACATCCCCATCATGATTTCTACACAGAGGTAGTTGTTTAGAGCACAGGGTTGGTTTGACATGTTAAAAGTTATATCAATCAGATCATCATCTGTAAAGTTAAAGCTGGCCCCTGCGGTGGTGATTGCAGTTTCTTCCTGAAAATTGGAAGCATAAAAAAAAATTGTTTTATATGAATGATTGATTGTACCGCAATCATACATTCAAATGATAATGATCATTGTTCCAGTGAGATGATTATCTATCTAAAAGGAATTATGTTACTGAGGATTTAGGCACAGTCATATGAAAAGGTCAAAGAGAGCATGATCAAGAGGAAAAGCATTCCTTTCATTCAACCAATATTATGACTTACACACCTGCTTTGTGGTTAATGGATACATTCAACTAACCCCATAAAATATTATCATATTTACAAAGTTTTGAAGAAAAAAAAAAGATTCTCCGCTTCCTGGGGAGCATTCCAAGCTCAAGGCAAAATTACCCCACCTGGTTTGATGTTAATGTTTCCAAGAAGTTGACCCCTCCATCCTTTGACATCCCATCAGAACTAGTGAATATCTCTAGGCTCCACAGATTTATTCCACTGATGGAGGCACTCGTAGCTGCAGCCTGCCCATCAATGACTAGTTCAGGATTAAGGATAGTTGGTGTGTTTTCAATTACAGTGATTGATGATGGATCTGCTATAGCCACGTTTGTTTCTTCGATTTCCACACCTGGAAACAAATAGAAGAATAAAATTGTTGGCGAAAGAAATAAGATTAACATCTTCACCAAATATGAATTAATCTCATGCTGAATTGTGCAAATAATTGTTTTCATTAAGAAATGAGAAGACAGATATTGTTATTATACAATGATTTTAAATGAATTCTGATGAGGGTTCCAACAGAAATTTGAAAACAGAATTCCATGACTTTTCCATGACTAAATTGCTGCTTTCCATGACTTCCCCCACATCCGGGAGGAAATGTAGAATTTGGGATGTCACAAAACTGGAAAAAATGGAAATCATGAACACCAATTACAATAGCAGAGTATGAGAGTTGCAAGACACGACAAACCGGAAAGCTGTGATAGCCAAGAGGTAAATGCAATACCACAACTTTTCTATGACTTTTCACAAATTTCCCAAAGTCCATGACTTTCCATGACCACAAATTTTTCCAGGATTTTCCAGGATTTACCATGACTGTGGGAACCCTGTAGATACATTACCCTTTTTGTGAATGAAGGATGAGGAATGTCTTGAGCATTTCATGAAAATATAGACTGAATTTCTTGTTTCATGTAGGAATTAAACCTGTCTTTATTTTGGAGATTACCATCTCATGACGTCTAATGAGCTATAAGGTGTTACAAGAAACTAGCAAAAAAAAGTATATAAATCATTTTAGGGTTAAACCTATTTCAATGATATAGGTCTTGTTCTACTGCCAGATGGCATTGAGTATATTGAATATATGAATATTACTACTACAATGTAGATACTATGTAAGAATACAGATGTTCAAAAGATAACAGAATACAGACGGACAAAACAAAATATGTACTCTGATAATTTGGATGAATGTGTAGACAATTCCACAGTGGTTTGATGTCAATGACTTGATGGGCAAAAGATCTTGTGTGTGGGGGTACAAAAAAAAAAGAGTTATAGGGATGGTGGAAAGGCCATGTCATGGTGTGGATTCAGTGAAGGAGTTCTTGTTTTCTGGGAAACAGGATATGTATGGGTAGAGGATGCGAGGCAGCTGTGACAGCTGGTGTAAGGTGGTTTAGTTTTGTTGTTCAATGTATGGGGACTTATCCACTCATCCTCAACAACTCCACAAAATGGAGGACGGGGGATGAACTATATGTAGGTTGAATAGGGGAGGCCAAGGGCAATTGCTGCCAGCATGAGGAAATTAAAGGTCAAGTCCACCCCACAAAAATGCTGATTTGGATAAATAGAGAAAAATCAAACTAGCATAATGCTGAAAATTTCATCAAAATTGGATGTAAAATAAGAAAGTTATGACATTTTAAAGTTTTGCTTATTTTCCACAAAACAGTGATATGCACAACTCAAATGATGTCCCTCACTCACTATTTTTTTTTGTTTGAATGATACAATATTTCATTTTTATAGATTTGAAAATAAGAACCAACTTGACTGAATCAAATAGTATTAAACAATACTAATTCCACGTGTTCAGGGAGGAATTAATTGTTGTTTTACTTGACAATGAGGAGAAAAATTGGATATTCCCTATTTTGTATAATAAAATACAAAAGAAATAGTGAGTGGACGACGTCATCAGTTTCCTCATTTGCATACCCACCAGGATGTGCATATAAATGTTTTGTGAAGTTAAGCAAAACTTTAAAATGTCATAACTTTCTTATCTTATATCTGATTTTGATGAAATTTTCAGTGTTATGCTTGTTGAATTTTTCTCTTTTTATTCAAATCAACTTTTTGTTGGGTTGGACTTGTCCTTTAAGATATCCTAACCCTTGGGGACCAAGCCGGAAGTAAAACTATGACTTACCGTGGCATTCCGTTATCTGAAGGCAAGCTGTTCTATCACTGCTGCTCACTTCAAAGGTAAACAAAGCATTTGTATGATTGTCGAGCTGAACACACAACCATTGCATGTTAGCACAGGTTGAATCAAGGTTGATAGTGACAGGGATACTGCTCAATTCTGTAGGAGTATCAGCCGAAGAGCCTACCCGGGCAGACGGCACATCTGTAAAATTGTAATTAATGAATGAATGCCACTCAGTGTAATAATCCTACTTGGTAAAATAACCACCGAAGCTCATTCCTCATGATCTTATCCATTATCATTAAAAAAAATTTAATCTAATAACCATTTGGTCAACACTGGCAACTGAGATCACTTTATTTTATTTTGAGCTAGAATATATATGAGCAGTCAATATTTATATAATAACCTTTAATATGAGGAATGGGTGGAATACAGAGAGATCTGCATAAGTTACATGTGATGTCTATAACCTGGTGAATTAATTAAACAAACAAAAGCCCCACAAAATATGCTACAATTTCATTTTCAATATAACTTATTCAACCATCAACAAAAAACAGCAAACAATATTGGTTTATACTGAAAGTATACAACATAATGTTTAAGACACTCAAACAAATAAAAAAAAACAATGCTGTTCGTATACACAGCCCTAATACAGTAGGAGTCTTTAAAAATACCATTACAATATCTGCAGAGGTTTAGAAAGAAAGGAAGATTACCTATGCTAGCCCATTGTCCAGTAGTAGCACTGCTTTGTAGTTCCATCGGATTGCCATTCTGGTTAGGACTAAAGAAAAATGAAGCGGTCCAAAGAGGACCTGTAATGGTATCAATGGCACCACCGCCATCGCTTCTGGCAATCACGTTTAGATCAACATCGAACGTAACGCCTTGAGCACGCTCTGTGACCACTGGCATATTATTCAGTACGACACTGTCAGCAACAAGATTGATTCCTGTGGAGTTCAAAGATAACATACAGTTTTAAAAAAAGACCAATGACCAGGAAAACAAGTGGAACGCCTCTGGCAGTCTCGCCTGCATTACGCGATTCGATATATCAGCAGTGCTGACTTTGAAAACTGCTATTAAATAATTATTCACAAAAGAAAACACTCATATGATAATAAAATACTATGTCCATTGACCCAACATGACGTTTGACCATGATCATGTGACCTAAGACGTACAAAACAATCATTCATACTTGATTACCCTTATGTCTATGTTTCATGAAGTACAATGTGTAGATCCATAAACTTTCTAAGTTATGATGCCAATTCAACAAATACCCCCAACACAGCCAAAGTTCATTGACTCTAAATGAGTTTGATTTGGGTCATGTGACCTGAAACAAGCACAATATATTTAGGGATACATGGTTACTCTCATGTCCAAATTTCATGAACTAGATCTATAAACGTTTAAAGTTATGATGACACAATTCCACAAATACCCCCAACATTATCAAAGTTCGTTGACCCTAAATGACCTTTGACCTTGGTCATGTGAGCTGGTACTCAGAACAGATGCTCAGTAATACTTGATTAATCTTATGTCCTAATTTCATAAACTAGGTCCATATACTTTTTTCACATTTCAAAAACTTAACCTTGGTTAAGATTTCAATGTTGACGGCTCCGCTACCATCGCCGCCGGAAAAGCGGTGCCTATAGTCTCACTCTGCTATGCAGGCGAGACAAAAATGACCAATTCAGACTAATAACAGAAATAACTAATTTTGTCATGTTGGAGAATGAAAGCAATTTAGACTTTCAAAATCCATTGTCCTACATGGGATGACTGGAGGATGTGATTAAATTCCTTTTGCTAGCTTGCAGTTTCAAACTTTGAATTTTCTTATAAATGAACAATCAATGCTCTTTTTATCCCTTCATATAATGTCAAAGGGTTTCTTTTAAAGATTTCATCAATCCTGAACTATACTGTTTTTCAAACACAGCCCTATCCTCACAGTCTTTTCCAAAATGAAAACTATTTCACTCTTTCAAATAAATCTAATTGTTCCAATTTCATCAAATTTCATACATGAAAATAATTTTTAAAAAAATGAGATTCACTAACCTGTCCCCCATGTATCCCAGCTAATTCTACTTTTTTTAAAGACAAATGGCACAGTGGAGTCGTTAGCCAAACAAATTGAGGGGGCCAGACATGGTCTACATGTATGGGGCAAATTCCTAAAAAGCTGCGAGCGAACAAGCAAACATTTTGACCTTTTTAATGCAAACATCTAATTTGGTGATAGAAATTGACATACTCTTCAGAATATCATATCACATTTTCCCCTCCTATCTTTCATTTTCTTTATTCCCCCCCCCCTTATTTCTTGAACATGAAACTTTTGTGGGACCATGGCCCCCAGCGCCCCCTAATCTTTAGGTCAGTGACGAGGAGAATGGATCTTTTGCATAAACTGTAATTTATTGTCATACAAAATCACATGGTAGCACAAATCAATTTTAAGGTATGAGATTAATTCTTTGAACTCTGAGCTATTTCATTACATGTTACAGTAAAGTTCATTAATCTATACTTCAGACAGAGACTTCATATTGCTGTTTATTTGCTCTTTTAAGGCTAGCACAACCTCAATTCTGAAAAACAGTGAGAAGGATGATAACGATTTGAAATTTTTATAAAATACAAGAAGTACAATGAATGCTGTACTTAACTCAAAACCCATTTTATTTTCACCAGAATTTGCAAGGTTGCAGAGGTAGGTGTAAACATTAAAAAAATAGGGGTTCATGTGCTTTTTTTGGAGCATAAGTGTCTTTAAAAACACCAAAAACACACCAAAGGTGAGAAAAAATTCAAAACCACTCTCCAATCTATTCATTTCATTTCATTTATTGTGTTCGCTAAAACGGATAATTGAATACACTTATTTCCTGAAGTATAAAGAGAAATTCACAAGGTAATGAGTGCTATTCAAACTCGAGGTCATATTTGTCATACTTTGCAGCACTGCAGAGTGAAGTATTCTGAAGTTGTGGAGGCTTTTAAAAAGAGGGTTCATGGATTGGCTAATTGGCATGACAGAAGAGTACTTCAGGGCCTGTCTTACAAAGAGTTGCAATTGATCGGATCAATCGCAACTACATGTATGGAAAGCCGGCAAAGTCAACATATAAAATACATGTTTGTTAAAAAAATTCTAGATATGAATGTATATCCATAAATTCATTGATTTCTTGACAATTTGGTGTGATCTCCTTTGTTTACAAAGTACATTTTGCAAATTTCCTGTAGAAAAAATTATGACACTGATGGATTTCAATGGAGCTAGGATTGATTGGATCAATTGTAAGACAGGGCCCCGTTGCAGAAAGATTTGTGTTCAAACTCAAGCCAAAAAATCAATCGCAAGTCCCAAATGCACGCTGTTGATTGGTTGAAAATCAAGTTGCAAATGATTTTTAGAGTTGCGATCGATTGCAACTCTTTCTGCAACGGGCCCTACAGTTAGCATGCAAATATCTCCTGATCCCTGCAGCTAATTAATCACCTGTTCATTCATTTTGACGTCAATATGCATAGCATAAAATAGGAGCAGATATCATGATGCACTCAACAATAACTCTTGAACAGCCTTAAGTTGAACCAAAGTTCAGAATATGGCCATAGAAATTTTCCTAAAGGCTTACCTTTACAATTATAACGTAAACTAGCAGTAGTTTCGCCCGTGATAGCTTGAGACATAGATGAAGCACTGGTTAAATTTAAGCACATGTACGGAGCGCTTGAACATGCAAACCTTGACAGATCAACCTTCACCTGAGAAGAAATAGACCAAATCAATATGATTTGTTCATAAGAACAAACAATTGTAGCAACATAACAATAATAGTGCCTGCATGATAAATAAATTACAGATACCATGTATGGTACATTACATGTTTTTTTTTTTAACTAGAGTAATAAATATTAAAACACATAGATGGTCATTGCAGCCAGATTTCAGCTATTTTTGTTCATAAAAGTAGTTCTTTGTTTAAAGGCTTATCCTGCAAATCCTTTTAAAATGCACATTCTTTGTTCTTTGTGAAAGACTTTTTATGTATACAACCAAGCAAACTACATTGTAGCTTGAATGCAGCCATGATTTGAACAGAAGTTTTAAACCATGCTCCAAGGTTGTGAATATGAATAAAAGCAGCCCTAGACCACTTAAATAGTGTTGAATAAATTTTCTGTAAGGCACATGAGTGTCACCAGAAAATCTATACATTTTGCATTAATAAAAATTGAGATACTTAATTATATTGTGTATGTACATAGACATAAATCTAATGATTTTAGAATTTCAAGAAAAAAGTTTTTATGGTACAATAATTTGGATGTATTACATGTATTTCATTCATTCATTTATCTATTCATTTATTATTGTATTTATGTCCTATTTCATTTTTTATTCAATTTTTTTGCATTCATTTTTTCATATCTTGTTCATTTATTTATTTATTCATTTTATCAATTTATTCCTTCCTTTCTATATTAATTCATTAATATTGATTATCATGAGGGGGAGGGGGTATTCCTTCCATGAAGCTGTAAGCAACAAACCTTATTCCTGCATGAATGTATCGTGATTGATCAGGTACAAGACACTTACTTGAATCCCTTCAATTGTGACCAATTGTCCATCCACGTCTTGGTAGATTTGTTTCATTGAGGGAACAACAGTAATGGTCGGAAGACTGGTAGGCGTACTCGAACAGTCTTGCATGTCACTGAAGTAGACATCAAATGTCCAGTTACCCGACACACCGCCGCTGGTCGAAAGAGGATCAATGGTCAGGTCCAAGTAGAAGTCCTGGTTGCCGGTTACCAACTCCCGCAGAGGGTCACCTTGATCTGCGTTGTGGGTAAGTGTCAGTGTGTCGATCTCAAGCCCCACACACTCTATCTGCTCACAAACGATGTACGAGTTAACATCGAAATTAAGAGGTGATAGATCTTTTCTCTGAGAGTCGGGGTTCCTTTCAGCCAAGATGCAGAAGTAGACGAGAGAGCTACAGCTGACTGTGGATAGATCTAATATGACAAAGGTTGTTCCAACCCAACTCAGGGAGGCTCCAGGTGACAGGTCCTGATCGATGACATTATCTGTTGAGTATAAATACATGGGGGGGGGGGTTAAAATGGTCATTGCAATTCTGTTACCAATATACTGTATGTTTTGGACGTTGCATCCTTGTTTACTACTTAACGCTAGGTAAAGACTTGTATGTCTGTCATATCTCATGAACTGGTAAAGTTGATTTTGAATAATATGTGGTTTGAAACCAGGTTTATACACATTCGATCTATGCATAAAGTATGATTAATAGGGTGCAGATACATGTATTAAGAAAGGATCCAGTAATGAATGTATGAATGTCTGAACAAAAAGCCTGAAAATATCATACATAATAGATGCTTGGCCAACAGAAGGATGCAACTCAGTTTTTGAGATAATACCAAAAGAAATCATTATCACCTTCACATTTTGAAGAAAATCTAGCTTTAATTCAACTTTCACCTACCAATAAAGAAAAATACTCAAAATAATTGTTTTCCTTCTAGTTAATGGCCTTTGATTGTAATAAGCCCTGGTAGTTCATGTCAACTTGTTGTACAAGTACGGCTGGACAGAGTGTTAAGTCCAGATAACACTGAGAAAACTGAAGAATTTGGCAAGCAATAAATCATTGATTGAAGAGAAGTAATGTTGAACAATGTCACAAAGAACAAATAACCACAATCACCTGTTCCATCTGATGCATAGATAAGATACTGTGAGATTAACAACCAAATATACAACATAGGGGTTATTATTACTAAGTGACATGCAATTCCAATTCCTACCTGCTAAAGTAGTAGCTTCTGAGATGGGAGTGGAGGTGGTGCTGCTACCGGTATCATTAGTGTTAGAGGCATAACCTTTCACCCTCCACAGCTTGTGTCCTTGGACACCCCCCTTGCTAGGATCTGATTCAAAGCTACCACTGAAGGAGATCTCATGCATGCTCCGGAACTCTGCAAACTTGGAATTTGTAGACAAGGTTCCGCCAATGAACTCCACCCCTTCAAATTAATCATGAAAATAGTATAGGAAATATCAATTCAATAGAGTTATGTTTTTGAAAATATAGTGCAAATTACAGTTAAGTCTCTTATAGCTCTAAAAGGTAGTATGGGAAAGAAAGAGAGGGAGAAAGAAAAGGAAAAAAATATATTGAACCTGAATACATTATTAAACATAAGCTGAAAACATCATTATACATATTGAAATGGAATTTTGACAATTTGGAATTTGATAATGCATCATAAGAAAATTAAAATTCATCTTTGGAAAAGATGAATTTACAGAGAATTTACAGAGACTTAAACAGATCAAGAGAAGAACATTCTTTAGTATCATTGCGAAGTTGATGTCATAGTTGAGGGACTGAATATTGAAATGCTCTTTGTCCATATGAAATTTAGGGTGAAGAACATCTTTCTGTTACTTGAACGTAGTTGCCTAACGGGGTGATACTCATTGAGAAGCTGTTGTAAGTACAATGTGTGAAGGGGCCACTTTATGCTGACATTTAAAAGCAATTACAAGAAGTTTGAAAATCAATCTATATTTCACTGGTTACCAATTAAGTGTAGGAGAAACTGATTCTCGAGAGTGTGTTTTAGTGACAACCCTTGCAGCAGAATTCTGGATTCGCTGCAGTCTACTGATCTGTACGTCGGACAAACCAGACAATAGGCCATTACAATTATCAATATGGCTCATTACAAATGCAAGAACAAGTCTTGCTGTGGTGTCCTGATCAAGATAATGCCTACGCTTTCCAAACTTGTATAAACCATAGGAAGCAGAACAATACATCTTGTTCACATGACTAGATATATAATGAATACAAGTATCGAGGGTTGCAAAGCAGTACAGTAAGAATTAATGAAAAAAATATTACATTCTAAGGTAAAGTCTACCATAAATTCCATCTTTCACTGAAAATGTATTTATATTTATATATTTCCTTGGAAAAATGTGTAGATCTATACTATAGCTACATGTACATGAGAAGTATTCGTTTTTACTACTTCATTGCTGGTGTGTAGATTGAAATAGCCAAGCACACCACTCCTTTCAGGTCAGAAAAGTTCAGAGTAATTTTTTTATTTCACAAAGAAAAAAAATAACTCCTTAAAATCACCAATCATGTGAGATGATGACATACAAAGTGGAATTCCAAACTGATCACATGTCATGCACCCAGGGCTAGTTTAAGCAGGGGTTTAAGAGAAATCTTGCATGAGCCATACATGTATTTAATTACTTTCAAGCACATATTACAAAGCCTTTGAAGACATAACAGAAGGAAAGATGAAGTATCAAGTCATTTGTGAATTCATACAAAACATAGTGATTTTAAGAACTTCAGATTACTCAAAATCTGATGCATGACCACTACCAAGGAAGAATAAGGTCGTTCAATAAAAGAAGTTTTTTTGTGACACCTCACTATATGAGTGTGCAGATAAAGTGAATTTATGGGCATGCTAGTTGGGCAATCAGCAGCACATACATAATGCAAGTTGGACAGTTTGAGCTGTTGGTTCTTGGCTGATTACAGGTAGCTACCAAGCCGACACACTATTGTTCAAAGTGTACACCTTTCAAAATATCATCAGAGAACATTCACGTTTGGGAAGATGACACAAGGAACCTTGGTCCTCTTTGTCTTCTGTCACATTTTAAAAAAATCTCTCCTTTTACCCCAATTCCCTCACTTTTTACGTGATTCCCTTCAAACCCTGATAATCTTACCAGCGCATTCAACCTCTGCACATCCATACTGGGCAGACATTGGAATGAAACTCAATGAAAACTGCACTGTGCTGGAGCTGTTCCTTCGAGGATTCACACAGATAAAACGAGCCTCAGGACACCCATAGTCGGAGAGATCAATCATGACTCCCAACTGTAAAATATTAAATATATCATTGGTAAATTAGCAGGGTGCTATAAATGCAAAGGTTTAGCAATCAATTGCTAAATGACCAATCGAGATCAGTGTTGTATGCACACTATTCATAACACTGATCAAGGACCAATCAGAATGTGCAGTACTTCAAATCATGCATAAGCAGAAAGAGGAAAATCCACTTTAACTCCTGAGTCCATTTCCAAACCTACATAATGTACCATTCTCAAATTTAAGCATTAAGTCGTAATTAATCATTCAATTCTTCAGATTGGCAACATATTTAACAATACATGATCACTATATCCATGCCCATCTATGGATAGGCCCTGTCCAATAACAATTACAATCATATTCAATTTTCAATAAGTGAAAATAAATTAATAAAATAAAATAAGTGAATTATGATATAATTGCATGAAAATCAAGTTACAATATATCATTCTTTTAAATCAGACAGTTGCCAATTTGAAGATAGAAGACAATTCATCAAAATTCCAGAAAAGCTCCCCAATGGTCAAGATAAACAATATTAATGAACATACCTCTGGCCATACAGATGTTGCCATACTGTTGATACCATAGTTAGATACAGCAGTCAATGTGGTCATTCCATCAACCCTGGGATTTTTAGTGCCAAACTGGTTACCATTCCCAAACACATTGGGGTCCCACAGATATTCCCCTTTAACAATAAAAATAAAAACCACCAATCTGAGTGAATACCACTCAAATGAAACACTTTAACTAATGAATCTACTTTATAAATATGCAAGCAATTGTTTCAATTGTACATGGTTTTATGTAGAAGTACAACTACACTATACATGTATAATTAATTCAATTATCAATTTTTATCTTATCAGTTTCTTTGCACCTATTCACTGCCAGGTTTGTTGAAGAATTATTCATTAAAAATCATGGTACATGTAAGACTACCAAGATTTCTTCAAAGATGTGGCATTTCGTGACTTCTAGTACAGACCTCTACAAATAAGCAAAGGAAAATACATGATTAAAGTGACTTTTTTTTACTAAACTTACAAGAAATAGTCCATAGGATTCCAACTTTACTTGAATAATAATATAAACGTTTGGATTTTTGAAATAGTAAAGGAACTTACAAACATTTCAAGTAAATCTGGAATAATATTTTTCTGAAAATATGTGTACATGCATTGCTTATCATCAAGCAAACAGTCAATGGAAAATCATTTTCCAATTTATCCATTATGATAAATAAGAGTAATCTTTAATAAAAACTAAGAAATACAGATAAGAGCATACCTCATCCATTTCTTTCAGGCTTACCGACCATGTTTGAGCCCAATGATGCACAACCCTAAATACTATATTTAACACACAAACATTTGTCAAAAGTCTTTATAATATACAATGTGCTGATATACACTGCATCAGTATATTTTGCTCGATGCTTCAGAAATTATTAGAGAAAAAAACAAATTCTACAGCCCTCCATTAGCAGTGCAACGAAAACACTATCCAGGCAAATAATATAAATTATTTATGAAATCTTACATAATAACAGTAAAAAAAAAACCTCCGGTTCCCAATTTGAAGAATAAGACATTCAAATTACCTGAAACGGAAGCATAATTTGGGTCCGACTCAAAGCTAACCGTTAACCTGACATTGTTGTTTGGTACTCCTTGATTCAATGTTGATGTTTGAAGTTCTACTGGATCCACATACGTTATTACCACTCCTACACGTAAAATACAAGAAAACATCTCAGGATTTGCATAAAATCTATCAACATTGCATTTCCAAAAATCCTTCTGCTTTTCAACATCAGTAAATACATGGTAAGATTTATTCATACTATATGTTCTGTGAGGATATATTTCAGAGTTTCAGAAGTTTAGCTTCAGAATGTATACATAATACTGCATCAATCATCACATCCATCACTTTTAACTCTGTTTTATGCTCAGCTTTATGGTGTGATGGCATGCTATGGACGATGGGGGGAAAATGATAAGTATATCAGCTTCATCCTAAAAAAGAACCTTCTCATCTGTTTTCTAATTTAGAGCTGCTTATTACGTATCTTTGAGGATACTAGAAGTCGTCAGTGAAAGATCAATAGAATGTCTAATAGTAGAAAACTGAAATCCATCTTTTTGGAGGAGACTTAGAACATATGTCAGATCGCGAAGCCTGGCGTACCATTGTTGATTCATTCTCAGATGCGTCCGATTTTTAGTAGTAGTGTAGTGTAGTAGAACATATGTGGACTTATTTTATTTCTTCACCTGTAGATGCAGACAGCTTACCATATCACCAAACCTGTGAGGGACCTATTATTCTGATACATCATCATTTTGAACGTATTACGTCACAGTATCTGTAAGACCATATAGTCTGATACTGTACTACAATAAAGATTGGACAATCTGAAATTATTTCCCACCTAATGATTGAAATGAGAAACTCTTGAGCTCAAGAGCAAGATAGAGACCAAAGTTATGTTTGTTTTTTACAAGCAAAAAAAGGGGGTTGCAATTTGCAAAGGATCTTGTTCCTAAAAAATAACTTAATTTCTGCCTGTAAGGACCCCATCTGCCTATCCACAAAAAAATAAATAAATAAAAAATAATAATACAACTTACCTCTACATGTGATCTGAATACAACCTTTAGGTGATCCAGTCAATGTCAACAACGGCTGTTCAGAAATAATTTCCACACAGAGCAGAGAGATTTCATCACAACCATAATTTGATAGGGAGACCCTCAAATCTGTAAAGAAAACACAAAGACAAAAAGGATGAGAATTAAACAACTCAATGTATTATTCCTCTATAAACCAGGCTTATGATTTTAATATATTGATTCTAATTTTGTTACAAGTGCACCATGCTGTTGATTACTAGATTCTGATTATTTTCAAAACTTCAATCATTCATAAACCTACATATAGATTAAAATTGTTAATAAAGGGTAAATATCATTATCAACAATCAATTTTAGGGAAAGATTCCTTGTACAGAGTGGAGGAATGATTTCAGTCCATGCAGGAGGTGTAATAAAGTAATAGGTTTCATTTTAGGGAAATATACATCAAGTAGTAGTTACTACGAAAAGGTGCGGCAAAAAGCTTGTAGCTCATTGTTTTATCAAGCATAACATCACTGCATCGTAAGTAAACTTAGTGCATGCTGCCTGTGCCCAGGGCCGGCCGAAGACAGATTTCATTCATTAAAATAATGTGAGTGCTGTGGCTTCTGGCTAAAATACAGAACTTCAAGGGTGGGTATGAAAGTGGAATTTTAGTGACTAAAACTTCTGCAGTATCTGAGAACTTAGAATTAATGTGAGGCTGTGAGCATGGTAATAGAATTGTGTTCAATTATATAACTGTTGACTTGTTTACAACTCCAACACAAGGTTTATACAGATGCTACCGTGTACAGGTCATGGAATTCAGTACACGTGCACTGACTTGACCGGGCATGTACACATGTACCCGAAACGGGCCTAGAAGCAAGACATGGTATCCAGAGGTCTAAATTAGAAACTAATTACCATCTATTTTATATGGAAACAGCTCTCCAGGTGACAGTGGCCTTGCCGTTAGCAATCTACTCGATATCTGAACAAGCTCAACAGCATTTGAAGCATTGGAACCCGAAGCCAATGTGTAGTTAAATTGGAAAGGGCCAGGATGAGGAACTTCTATGCCATTGACTGCTGGTACATTTGTAGTCCCAACCATAATACCCACTGTTAAAGTCTTTTCTTGTTGTTCCACGAGAGGAAGACCCATTAATTTTGTTATGAGAACACTGTCGACTGCTAGATCTGTGGGTAGAAAAGAGAAGTAATGAAATCATCCACTATTCATACTATAAATGATAACCTAAGCCACAGGTTTTTATTTTAAAATGACATTGAAATCTAACTTGGTGTTAAACACACATAGAATAAACTTTATCCTCAAAGTTCAACAGTGCATTGATATGACACCCTATGTACTTGTTACACTAGCATCAACAAAAGATGCACTACTACATGTACATCTACAATACGTGTATATCAAAGAGATTGCTTAATAATCTTTAGATTGAAAAGGAAGCTCATTTTGATACCTGAATATAAAAACAAGACAGTTTCAAAATACAAGTCCAACTCCTATCCCACAGGAAGCACTATTGAAAAGCTTCAGCCATTATATGAAAACGACACAAAACAATACCAATGATTCAATTGTACCAATGATTGAAATATCTCTTCTGGTGAGAAAATAATCTCAAAATCTGCTTGCAACCTATCCAATACATTTCTTCCATCTTTTCTTAGTTGTTAAGGGTGTTGATGTTCAATTAATATTGTTATACATGTATATGCATATTTTATTTTTTGGGGGGGCTCTTCTTACATGTAAAGGGGAAGTTCACCCTCATAAAAAATATTTAAAAATATTGGTGAAGGTTTGAGGAAAATCCATCAAAAGATATTAGAAATTGAAGTTTTTGATCTGTGACGTCATACGCGAGCAGCCAACTTATGTCATACAAAATGCATAAATTCACATTTTTAATGGTTCTTGACTCATTTTTTAAATTTCTTTCAGGGCCGGGTGTGAAATGATTTGTCTGTTTATAAACTGAAAGTAGAATAAAAAACATTTTCAATTTTCCGAGAATATGACATTTCATTGATTTTTTAACCATACAATATGTAGGGAAGATACTCGCATAAGACGTCACAAATAAAATAATATATATAATCCCAATATCTGTTTTATTCTATGATGTATTTTCCTCACACCTTCAACAATATTTATTATTTTTTCTATTTTTATAATAATTTTTTTGTCAGGATGAACTTTCCCTTTTAATAATATTCCCCTACATTGATTAGTAGAACATTATGTAGTTGTTTCATGATTAAAATTTTAAAACTACCAGTCTAGAAAATAATAATTTATGGGAATTAATATGATAAGTCAATGTAGGGTCTAAAATGCAAGTTTGTCATGAAAGTAGCAAATTTATCAGAAAAAATGATATAAAAAAAAAACCTAGCAACGATCTGGTATAATACCCCTGTCAATACCTTTACTTTCTCCCTACATGTATATATCAATAACGATTGAATTTGAATTCTACAAAACCATATAATTTGTATTTTTTATTGTAATTATCATGCAAACAACTTACCAGTTTGTGAATGAACTCTTTGGATGAAACACTGTAAATTTAAAACAAAAAAGAAAGAAGAAAATTAACAGTCAAGGCAAATAATATGTAGAAATGAGTAACAGAGTTAAACAGACTCAAGAGAAACCCAATAGAAAAGAGTATGGTTCTTTGAATTTTGATTGAAATTCATTTTGGGACCAAATTCTATTTTTGGAAATCATCTTGTACCTTGCTCATTATTGCTATTTTAATAGCAGTCACAAATAACCACATCGTAAAATTACATAAAATCAGAAAAAAATATATTACTTCCATTTCAACAAGAAAATTGTATGATTAAGTGTTGTTAAATTGATTTAAAAAATAATTAGAACTGCATTCTTTATCACCTTTTTTCCAATAACCACAGCCACTGCTGTATTAGAATTTAATACTATGAATGATGCATTGCAATGTAAAAGAACCGTTAATTCATATATTAAAAAGACTTCCATATACAGATACAGGTAGTATGCAGATCTACCCAGCTCTAAATATTATAATGTTAATACATTTTTAATGACATTTCTGAGAGAAAGAGGGATCCCCCCATATGGTCAGGCATAAAGCCACATGAACATGTAATTGTAATGTAATATAGAAACTCAGCATTTACTTTAACTTACTAGAATAGATAGTCAAATAATCAAATCCATAAATTAATGATAAAAATAATGATGATGATGATAATACTAGTAATAGATACTTAGGTGTTAAAACAAGAAATGTCATAGCGCATACAAAGGTCAACCCCCCCAAAAAAAGGCAAAATATGAAAAATAATATGAATTTTAGGCCTAATGTTAGAATCTATTATATTATAAATCAATCAAATACATCACACATGACATTCTTTAAGTAGAAAAATGATGGAATGATGAACTAATTCTCGAGGTTGAGAAAAATGTTTGAAGGGAAGATCAAGACCGAAAGCTTCAGCCTCTGACCGAAATAATGACAACGTTAGACTGATTTTTCGTTTTAACATTCGTTAGGTCTAGATCTACGGCTAACGGCTAGGCCTAGGCTATCCGAGTGCAGCGCGGCGCCGCAGTGTTGTCGTGGAGTGTGAGTAAGAGACCTGCACCTGTCCTGACTCCCGAGTCCTGACCTGCAGCCGTGCAGCTGCAGGGACCAAGTCCAAGCCAGGCAATTAAGCAGCGTATTCTGAACAAATTTGATAGAAATATGGCGTACATGTATATATATCCTAAAACCGACATATAGGATCAAAATGTTCCCCAAACCGTTGCCCAAACAATAAAGTGCGGCTATGATCTAAAGAAATTAATAATCACCGGTAGGCGGTATATTTCCAGAAATCATTGGCATTACCAGACGACAGTCGACAATGTCTACATGTATGATAAGCTATGTACATGTAGTTTTTCTTATGAAGCGCTATATGGATTGGTATCTCACGGAGGGCGTCATCCCAGAAATGATATGCATAAAAATATAGTAAAATTTAAAAAGCACAAACAAATGTATAGAAAAAAGACATGTGGATGATTAATCCAACATGACTTGAGTATCATGCAGTCGTTATAAAAAAAAAATTCATTGTCTTCATGCAGATGTAGAGGGTACATGTAGTTGCCCGGGGTATAGTTGATGATGACAAATTGATCCGACATGCAAGATAATGAAATCTTGCTAGATTATTTAATAGCAAGAGGAGATTAATTTCAATTTGTATTCCAACATTTTATTGTTTATTGAAGCTTTGATCCTAATGATCACCATTTTTTTTAAATATATAAATCAATGACAACTGTACCCCAAAAAATGATTTGTCATGTTTGTGGTAGCAATGGGTCGATTGCGCTAAGTGTCTTTGCAAGAACCGTCTTTCGTGTCCCCGGTTCGTGTCGCCGATTTAATGATGCGACATTTCCAATAAATTAGACCTGCCTGCAAACTGTAGTTGTCCGTTAAAGTTAAAAAAAAATATATAGTGATGTGGAATCTCGTGAAATTGTGTTTATTTTGAAGCTACCTAACGATTTATTTTTTGTTTTGTTTATCAGAAATTTAAGAAATATCCCACAGCGCATCATAAAAGATGGGCGACTACACGGAAAGACGGTCCTTGGAAAGACCCTTTCGTGCAATCGGCCCCAGTTCCCTCGTAGACATGAGAAGGGTAATCTGAAAACAAATTATCACAACTGTTCAGTGACTTCTTTACGACAGTACGATTCTATAGAAAATAACAAAAAAATACAATAGTTTATGTTCGAAAATAATAGTATACTAGTGTCACATATCAACAAAAAATTTTAGCACAGGAATTCATGGAGGCCTGAGCAAAACATAAATAATAATATAGGCCTATTCACATGCAGTCGAGAAAAAAGAATAACGTGTATATACATGTATATCCTAATATGTTTTTTATGTTTAACCAGCATGTCAGGTTGGTCCTTGATAGCTTCCAGACATGTTAGAAGAAACCATCGTTTCTCATAAATGAAATTTTGTAGATTAACAGGTTAACAAGCACCGAGCTTTATAATTAAATGGTTTCTTAATATTACAATGAGGTGTTATTTATGTGCCCAATCAGTTGTTAAACCATGTCACTTGTGTAACTTTTCTTGGTCTGGATATTTTTTTTTTTTTGCATTTAAGTTTTTTTAATCTCCCAAAACTTTATGTGACTTATAGAAATTATAGATTTGTTATAGTCTACATGCGAGGAGTAATTACGTAGGGCGTGGTATACCTCACCGCCCGAACCGTGTGGTTCACAGAGAGAAGGGCATATATTGTTGAACTCGTAGAGCGTGAAATATCTTTTCAACTCTTCGACGTGTCTTTCTATTGATACGAAGAAAATACATATTTTCATGCAATAGTCATAGGCCTCCACCTGGCCGAATGAGCAGTGGCAACACAACACGTCTGTTTCAGCTCTGAAGGGTAAATTATGTGAGGCGATTATCTACCCTGCCTCCAAAGTTGCCAAAGTTCGAATGACGTCACATTTGTATCGATCTTTACACACAAGGAAATTGCCATTTTGGGAGATTCTGCATCATGCAGCAAAAATATTTCAAATTGGTTTTTATCATAAGAAATACAAGAACCATAATTATCATGATAAAATTCTATAACAAATTTTGGTTTATAAAATAAGCATCTTTCTATTTCATAAGGAAATTACCTGATGAGGGTTGGATTTGGATTGTTTTGTATTTCCATCAGGACGAATCCAAAATATAATAGAATTAAATAACTTTATTGTGCATATTCTTATACATTTAAAAAAAAATCTGACTTTAAGAACGCGTAAAAATTATGTTAAGAGACGGGAGCGGTGCAATGACATGCAACCTAGAGACTCCTCAGTTGGACAGGCGGCGGAAATCTGGTCCCGATATTGCTCAGTTTTTCAAATACCATTATCTTTTTGAATTCGTTCATACAGAATACGCTATACACACGGTTCTTCAGAAGCAAAGCTCTATTTGTCAAGGGGTCATGGTTCACTCTTTTAATTCTCAGAGTGATTTGGTTCATACGGAACGTTGGTCCGAGGTGCGTTGGTCCGAGGGCCAACGCACCAAACAATCTACACCGTCAACGTCAACGGCACAAACCAGTACACCAACGCCGGAGGGCACGGGTGAACCGGAGAGTGCATTCACGCTCGCAGATGTTATGCGCTCTATACGGGAATCTGAAGTTAGAGTCTGTGCAAAATTAGATGGTTTACAACACAATTTGGATCAGATCAAGACGAAAGTGGATGACTTAGAAGCAGCAGTTGATTTTAATGCATCGAAGGTCGATATTATCGAGAAAGAGAAGCTTCCTCAGATTGAAAGCGACCTAAGGAAGGAGGTTGATCAACTTCGTACAAAGCTCATCGAATCAGAGATATACCAGAGGAAGAATAATCTCTTATTCTACGGGGTCAAAATGGAGCAAGGAGAAAATGTCTATGTCGTGATTCGCCATGTTTTTACTCTACTTGGTTTGAGCAAAGAGGAAGCGGAGGCCGTTTGCCTTATCAATGTGCATAGGCTACCCCAACGCCACTCACAAGAAGGTGTCCCCCATCCTATCATAGCCAAGTTTGTCTATATGTCACAACGTAATCGAGTCTTAGCTGCGTTCGAAGAGCGAGCTTACAAGAAGAGAGTCGCCACAGATGCTTCGACTGGAAACACCACAGGAGTCGAATGGAGATACCCACCTGTTACACAAGAAACATCTAGGCTTACAGTGAGAACAGACTTGCCTCCAGCACTGAAGGCAACACGCAGTGAGTTGGCCAAAGTTGCATACAAGTTGAGAAAAGAAAAGAAGCTGTCTACTAAAATAACGGTTGTTAGAGCGAAAGTGGTCCTCTTCTACAGAGAAAAAGGAACCCAGAAATGGGAAATACATAAAGAATAGCGGTCTTGCATTCTCGATCTTCATTTCGTTTACAATTACAGAGAACAAAATTCAAGTTCATTTATTTTATTGAACACAAAGTGCTATTGACATTGGAAATGAACACACAACTTTTGATCAGTTGTTTTTATACTGATATTTATTTGCCCTATATACTGCATTGAATAGAATTTTTTATTTTTTTTTCTGCCACATTGACCATTGTGGTTTCTCCCTCCAGTAATATTCGTGAATTTTGTAAACATGTTAAAGGGTGGGTTTGTTAGCTCCTTTAAGGTTTCATGTCTTTGACATGTTCCTCATGTCTAGCATTCGATCAGTCAGACGTGTCTTAATTTTTTCACATTTATCAATGTATTTGTTCGTGTACAAGTGTTACACATTTAAATTTTCTTTGTATATTGTTTCTATGTACATAGTTTGCCTTTGCCAAAGATGTTCTTTTTATAGTTCTCTTGCGTCAGCTGAAAGCAAAACAAATTCCAAGTGTTGGAAAACAACTACTGTTAGGGCAGTTGCTCAATGTACAATTTTGAAATTTACATTAGTCTTTATAGTAACGGTACTTAGGAATGGTGTTTGCAACAGTGGAAAGTTATATTTAGGCTTCTATATGTTACAGGTGCAAGCCAAAGCAATACATCTGACACCTGTCATAAGTACATGTACATGTGGGATGCACGGTTACATGTATGTGTTTGTGGATTGGTACATGTATATCAAAGTTACAGATATGATACCTTGCTATGGGTTTTAAAGAAACGAGCATGAAGTTTTTGTCTTTGAATGTGAGAGGTCTAAGATCAGGGTTTCGGAGGCAAAAGGTATTTGGTTGGTTACGAGAAAAAGAAATCGACATTGCTCTCCTACAAGAAACATATAGTTCAGAAGACGTAGAAAGTAGTTGGTCTTCGGAATGGGGCAGTGATGTACTCTTTTGTCACGGATCTCCTCATAGTAGTGGGGTCATGATACTTATCAATTCAAAACTAGATTATAAAATCATTTCTAAACATGTTTCAGGTAATGGTAGATATTTGGTTTTAAGAATTATTATAGACGGCAATGAATTTATAATTTGTAACGTTTATGCACCAACAGCTGATAAGAAACGTGAACAAAAAATATTTTTTGACCATTTATTATGTACCTTAAATTCTTTTGATGATATTGGGACTACTCCTCTATTAATTGGGGGCGATTTTAATGTGATTTTAAACATGAATGTTGACAGACAAGGTGGTCATCCAACAACCTCGCAGGCAGTAATCAGTCAACTTAAAAAATTACAGAGTGATTTAGATGTCATTGATATATGGCGTGTACGTAACCCCATCACGCGTAAATATACTTGGAAACAATTGCGGCCTTTAATCCAAAGTAGATTAGATATTTGGTTTGTCTCCGAGACCCTGCAGGATTATATCAGCAAGGTAGATATGATACCCGGAGTGGGTTCTGATCATTTGGCTATTATTTTAGAATTTAAAGTACAAGAAGAAACAAGATGTAATGCTATGAATTGGAAATTTAATAACACCCTATGCGAGGATGAAGTGTTTTGTTCTGAAATGACGAAAAATTTAGATCTGTGGATTAAAGATATTTCACAATTTGATGATATGAGAATAGGTTGGGAATTTCTCAAGTATAATATTCGCCTATTTTCACGTAAATACAGTATTGAAAAGGCACGGAAAAGGAAAGAAAGGCGAAGAGAACTGGAAAACAGGCTAAAAAGGTTGCAATTTCTGTTGGATTCCGAGGGTGAAAGGCATGCTGAGGAATATAAAAAGATTGAAAGAGAATATGAGTCTTATTTAGATTATATAACACAAGGCATCATATTAAGGTCTAAAGCAAATTGGATGGAATTTGGGGAGAAAAATACTAAATTTTTTCTTAATTTAGAAAAAGGCCACAAAAATAAATCGTCAATTTTTAAACTTAAGCAAGGCGATTGTATACTTACAGATATGAAAAATATTAATTCAGAAATAAAATCATTCTATACACAATTATATAAAAAGCCTAATGTCGACTCGAGGCAAAACTCCTTATTCTTAGGACAAGAAAATATTCCAAAGTTATCCTCGGACTCCAAGAGTAAATGTGACTTGCCGTTAACGTTAGAGGAATGTACATCATCCCTATTACTTATGTCAAAAAATAAGTCACCGGGAAACGACGGTCTAACGGTTGAATTCTATCGCAAGTTCTGGGGTAAAATTGGACAGCTTTTGGTAGATAATCTTAACTACAGTTTTCAACAAGGTCAACTTTCTAGTTCACAAAGACAAGGTTTAATTACACTCATATCAAAGAAAGGGAAAGACAAAATGTTAATCGAAAATTACCGACCCATCACTCTAGTGAATGTTGATTTGAAAATTGGTTCTAAAGCTCTTGCAGAAAGATTAAAGAAAGTTCTGCCTGATTTGATTCACCCCGATCAGGTAGCATTTATAAAGGACAGATTTATTGGAGAAGCTGTCAGGACAGTTAAAGATGCTCTTTTCTTTTCCGACTTGAAAAATATTCCCGGAATATTATTAAGTTTGGATTTCCAAAAGGCATTCGATTCACTAGACCATTCTTTTTTGTTGAACGTCCTCCGATCATTCAATTTTGGAGAAGGATTTTGTAACTTTATTAAAGTTTTATATACCAATTTAGAAAGCGCGGTAATGAATCGGGGTCTGTCATCGGGTTATTTTCCCGTTGAAAGAGGTGTTAGGCAGGGAGACCCATTGAGTCCTTATTTATTTGTTTTAGCTATAGAGACATTTGCCATAAATATTCGTGAAAACAAGACAATACATGGTTTAAAAATATCGGACAATTTAGAATTGAAATTGTCGCTGTATGCAGACGACATAACGGTTTTCCTTTCAGACAATATTTCATTTAGACACCTTTTGAATACACTTCAGAATTTCCGAAAGGAATCATCACTCTCTATCAATATTTTCAAAACAAAGGCAATGTGGATAGGAGCCTGTAAAGATAATCAACATTCACTAGAGAATATCCAGTTTGAGAAGTCTTTGACAATTCTTGGGGTAGATATAGCTTATTCACCCAATGTTTTTTCTTTACAATTGCAAAGAACACTTGATAAAATTAGAGTACAGTTGAATTTATGGAAATCTCGTCATTTATCTTTAATAGGCAAAATACAAATTGTCAAAACCTTTGCCTTTTCGCAATTACTTTACCTTGCAAGTTTGTCAAAAATCCCAGATTATTATATAAAAGAAGTTAATAAGTTAGTTTTTGGGTTCATTTGGAACGGCCCTGACAGGATCAAAAGGGAGATACTTGTTAAGCAGTATGAAGATGGGGGGCTCAAAATGATATGCTTAAAATCTCTTCTACAAGTGCAAAAAGTCAAGTGGATACAAAGAGTTTTTACATCCAATTCAAAGGGATGGAAGATTATCCTGTTAACACTGCTTCAAAATGTAGGTGGTGACTTTATATTCCATTGTAATTATGATCTTAATATTTTAAACCTGACAATTCCTGAATGGTATAAAGATGTCATGCTTAGTTGGAGCACAGTATTTCAAAAAAACATAAAAATATGTAACCAAATGCTATGGAATAATAGATGCATATTACAAAATGGAAAATCTTTTTATAAGCCAGAGATAAAAAACAAAGGTTTTGTTAAAGTGTCACATATGTTGGATGAGTATGGCAGACCATTAAGATGGAAAGATGCCAAAAATAAAGGCTTAACATTTGTTGAATACTTTTTGCTTCTTGATTGTTACAAGTTTATGCCATCAAAATGGAAAGTATTTTTTCTATCTCAAAACTTTCATCCCATTGTCGACAACATTTCATTGATTCCAACTTTAACTATTGATGGCATCACTAGAGAAGTAACGGGTGTACCAAAGTATATTTTTTACACATTTTTTATGAATGAAAATAACCCATCAATTTCGAATATATTTACACGTTTAAAAGACACTTATGGGTTTCAACAAGAAGAAGTAAGAGAACTCTTAAAACTACCTCTACGTACTACTATAGATACGAGACTTCGAGCTTTACATTTCAAGATTATTAATAATTTGATTCCTACTAAGGTTTGGTTATTCCGTATTAACAAGGTAACTGATACACTTTGTACATTTTGTAAAGTATCACCAGAAACTCTAGTGCATCTTTTTTATTCTTGCCATGTTGTTAACCAATTTTGGAATAATGTTGGTACACTTTTTGCTTCACTAGATCTTCCTGATTTCCTCTCAGAAAGATATGTTCTTTTTGGTATTTGTAAGCCCCAAATTCCCAGATATATATTTATATTGAACTTTCTGCTCCTGTCAGGTAAACAATATATTTTTAGATGTCGATGTGACGAAACAAAACCTACTCTCCCCCATTTTTGTAACTTTCTTTTATCATTTGAAACTGTTGAACATACCATAGCACAAAGGAAATGCAAATTAGAAAAACATGATGGCAAGTGGGCTATCATTCTGAATACTTTAAAGAGGCGATAAAGCAGAAGGCTGTTTTTGTTATGTTTATTTATTTTTTTATATAGGCCAAGTGCCTGATTTTTTTTTGTGTTGTTGTATACAAACATATGTTTTTTTTTTATTATATACTATTCTGTATGTTAGACATGTTATTTTATATGCCAACGTCATCTGAACTTTTATATGTGATCCATTATATCATGTATGTTTTGTTATGTATATTTTGATGAAAAGGATCAATAAAACATGAATTACAAAAAAAAAAAAAAAAATATTTCAAATTGGTTTTTATCATAAGAAATACAAGAACCATAATTATCATGATAAAATTCTATAACAAATTTTGGTTTATAAAATAAGCATCTTTCTATTTCATAAGGAAATTACCTGATGAGGGTTGGATTTGGATTGTTTTGTATTTCCATCAGGACGAATCCAAAATATAATAGAATTAAATAACTTTATTGTGCATATTCTTATACATTTAAAAAAAAATCTGACTTTAAGAACGCGTAAAAATTATGTTAAGAGACGGGAGCGGTGCAATGACATGCAACCTAGAGACTCCTCAGTTGGACAGGCGGCGGAAATCTGGTCCCGATATTGCTCAGTTTTTCAAATACCATTATCTTTTTGAATTCGTTCATACAGAATACGCTATACACACGGTTCTTCGGAAGCAAAGCTCTTTGATGTTTTACGAAATATTTGTCAAGGGGTCATGGTTCACTCTTTTAATTCTCAGAGTGATTTGGTTCATACGGAATGAAATATCAATGCACCGGTCTTAAAATATGCTCGGAATGTGATGATTTGCTTTTAATATTCAAATTTTGGAATGTCGAGATGCATAATGCAGACTCGGCATTGCAGAGTTGATATACATGTACCTTATAACAGTCGTGCAAATGTGATTTTTTTTTTATAGGCTATATTTTCCCTAATAATCAAAATCAAATAATAAAGAAAATTCCATCGTAATCCCATCAATTCAATCCCAATATCAAATAAATATTGAACCGTTGTATAAATTGCAACTCAGGTTGTCTTACTGATTTATACACGATTGTGCAGATGGGGGTACAGAGGACAGGCCCACCCTCCCCATTTTACAAACATACACTGTTTGTCCCTGCAAGTATAAACCTGTTCATTTTCCTTTTTTTTTTCTTTTCTGTCCCCCTTTTAAATATTCCCCTGCATTGCTATTATATTTCAGAACTTCTATTGAAAAGTGTAGTAGGATATACACGTCTTTCATTCCCTATTACCCTGTTTACGCCAATGCAATGACATTGGAAAGCATGTATTGATGAGACAATAGCATAATGTCTTACAAGTCATTGGAATATACCATAACACTTAAAAGAAATCGAAAAATCATCTCATGTCTGTAACGATTGGATTTTAAAACTTTTTTGGTAAGTATTTACATAATTTCGAATAACACTATAGAATAATTTTAAAAAATCGGCAAAAGGGAACACAAATAAACAAGGATTGAGCATTAAATTTGTTTAGAATTATAATGATGGTTTCTAAATATAAGATCATAAAGTTGCAAAAGACGAAGATATTTGTTACGCTGTAAGTGTCCATATACATGTACTCTATCTATAGGCGGATCCAGGGGGCGAAGTGGCCCCCCCCCCCCTCCCCCCACTGGCAGCGCAAAAAAATAAAGAAAAAAAAAAGAGAGAAGGAAAAAGGAAAGAGAGGGAGTGGAAAGGAAGGATGAGATGAAGAAAATTGAATGAAACTCTCTATCCTTCTATCCTTCTATCTATTTATATGTCTGTCTGTCTATCTATCTACATGTATAGGTATCTATTTCGCTATCTAGTTAACTGTCTGTCAGCACATACTTTACATTATGCTGGTCTCTGTGTTACTCCGTTGTACTTTTGGGAGTACATTTTTTTTAAAACAATTTTCCAAAATGTATTCAAGCGATTGTCGAACAAACAATATAGCCGATTTTTTTTTAGTTTTACACGAAGACGTCATACAGCGGTCCAAAGCACGTAAACTGCACCATGTACATGTAAACAAACTTTTTATCAATTCGATATTTGACATAAAAAGTTATTTTTTTTTTACAGGGAAATATAATTTATATTTGAATAATGACTTTTGGAAACATGAATTATGGTACAGGGTACTTTTTTTAAAAAGATTATTGTCTTCCTTGAACGCTTTACTATTATAATCATTATCATTGTCATCTACTACTACTACTACCACCACTACTACTACTACTACTACTACTACTACTACTACTACTACTACTACTACTACTACTACTACTACTACTACTACTACCACTACTACATGTATACTACTACTGCTACTTCTTCTTCTACTACTACTACTACTTCTACTACTACTACTACTACTACTGCTACTTCTTCTTCTTCTTCTACTACGGCTACTACTACTTTTAGAATTATTATCATCATTATTATTACTATTACTATTATTACCATTACCATCATTACCATTATTATTGTCATATATACTGTACATTTCAAGATAGCTCAGAATAATGTAATATTAAATTTATTCGTATACTTTGTTTTCATTTGGATATAATAACGTTTTTATCTTATACATTTCTTGGCTCTTCGAATGTTGAATCTTTCGTTTTGAATGGATGTAATGATAAAATCTAAAATTATGTTTTGACCCCCCAAAAAAAATCTTTTAAAAAACCTCTTAGTGATGTATTACATGGATAGATGGTGGAGCTTAGAGTAGCTACATATTTTTTTTTATAGGAGCATAGAGAGAAATGTGAATACTTCGATTGTTCATGAATATCGAAAAATGTGAACAGCAAGTTTTCATGAAAGACATTTCAGTTACCTGAAATACCAAATGTGACGAAGGTGCCCCCCCCCTTTTTTTTTTATACTGCATATGGAATACGCTAATTTGCTCTCAAATTCATACCAATAAAATACAATATATCTCCCATTGCCTTTTAATTAGAGCCCGCATACACATGAGATGTGTTTGTGAAAAATAAGAGCTTATATATCATGAAATATTATCTTATAAAGTGTTTGTATTTAACCCACATTTCTGTTTTGCCAAGCGTGCAGTAGTGTACAATAGTGTAAGGTATTGTAGACCCACATTGAGTGTTGTTTAGGAACAGGAGGAATAAATGAGGTAATACCTGTACCGTGAAGTTATTGTGACGTCACGTAAAGGTTCAACGGTAAAGGATTTCTTCATTTTTTTTTCTCACTATTTGTCGAAGAGCTTGTCTGTGTGTTTGATTAAGAAATATAAAATTTTCCAGAATAAGTTTGTATTTGATATCATTATGTTTATTTATACAATCCAATCCATGTGTAGTGGACTATTGATCTTCTAACATGATTTGGGGAAACTTGTAGAAGAATAACACATTGCGAAGGTACATGTATACATGTATATATACATACTAATAATAATGATAATAATAATAATAATAATGATAATAATACTAATGATAATAATGATAATAATAATAATAATATACATTTATATAGCGCCATCTACCTAGAAATATTCTATTCCAAGGCGCGTTGTTATTATTATCATTACCCCGGCTTTAGCTCGAGCTGCCTTTCACCGCTCATATTGTATTCGAGGAATTAATCCTGCCGGGTACCCACGTTCACCTCACCTGGGTTGAGTGCAGCACAATGTGGATAAATTTCTTGCTGAGGAAATTACCCCGGGAAATTACGCAATGGCTGGGATTCGAACCCACGACCCTCTATTTCAAAGTCAGAAGACTAATCCACTGGGCCACAACGCTCCACGCTGCAATGGGAAACTGAAAATTTCAAACATGTCGGGGGGCCTACACTTATCACTGATTAATATTGCTTTACAAAAGTTCCAAACCAATGTTTGGATGCTACAATGAATTGACGTTTATTCACAATATTGTAAATTGACACTTAATTTAAGATGAACAAAATATTAAATAACAACTCTAATCCTTGATAAGGATGACGAATTCATTTTAGAATAAGTTAATATGAGTAAAGAAAATCAAATAAAACACGAGAAGTCATCCATTCATCAGGTTCAAATACATATGCTAGATAGAGTCATCATCTGACTTCATAAGAGGAAGTTGTAGAGAATAGAAAGAGACGAAGAAACGGTAGAGGAAGTAAAATACTATCATGTAACAGTGACGGGACCAGGTAGGGGCATATTCGGCCAGTGACCCCCCTTGAGAGCCAAATAAAATATTGTTAATGGAAAATGTCATGCATGCTTACATAAACCACCATTAATCGGGAGTGAAGACCTTTGTTTCTGAACAGAAATGCACCCCCCCCCCCTTGGGAAATCCTTGATCCGCCTCTGATATGTAACGATGCGATGTAAATATTATTTTTATTCATGATTTCCTTGTTTTTCAGGACTTGCAAATGTTAAGCCTTACTGCCATTTTATTCAAATTGTAAAGTAGTTTATTATATAACTTGCTTAAAGCGTGATGTGAATATTAAGATAGTCCATATATATTCATATAATGTTAACTCGCAATTGGTCAGAATGGAAGTCAAACCACTAACTATATGTACATCATATATAGAGCAAAGGACTTGTTGGTATAATGGTTTGAGATTACTTGGGTTAGAAAGTAGCGAATCCCTTTACCAAATAACAGCACTTAATGTTTATTGGTCCTTAGCAAATGATTTTTTTTAATACATAACAAATGACAGTCGAATACTCTTCCGCGGAGCTCGTTAGTAAATAATAAGGAAGAGGGCCATAGAGAATCACCATCATATCATTATTACTATTGTTATTATTGTTGTTCTTATTATCACTACTATCATCATTATTACCATGGCAAGGATCTTAAAAACTATATAGCTTCTTCCACTTTCTCAGCAAGCCAGTCATCTTATCGGTTTCAGAGGTAAATATCCTGGAATGAGAGTCATATCTCTACTTGTTGCAGAAGTCCACATTAAACTGTAGGTCATAGGAATGAGAGCTAACTTCTTGAAGATATAACCTGCAGAAAGTTTGATGGACCCTTTTCTTGACGACAAAACATTTGTATTGAAAGACCTATATAGCTCGATCAGTTCTACCAGTCTTCAAGTTGATTAAAGGGATGGTCCAGGCTGGAAATATTTATATCTTATTAAATAGAGTAAAATTAACAGAGCAAAATGCTGAAAATTTGATCAAAATCGGATTACAAATAACAAAGTTGTTGAATTTAAAGATTTGCATTATTCCTGTGAAACAGTTCTTGGCATGTCTTCATGAATATTCATTAGGTGGGTTGATGATTTCATATCCCCACTTGTTCTTTTGTATATATTATATGAAATAAGGTTTATTAAAAATTTTGCTACCAAGAACTAAATGGTTGACAACTGATTAGGTTCATTAGTTATTTATTGTCGCAACTTATTTCATCATAATGGAGACACATCATTTACACATGAATGAAAAAATGAAACATTTGTGATTTCATGTAATAACAGGGCCTCTTTGTAAATCAGTTCTATAACTGAAAGGGCTACCCTGCGTAAATAAAACTGAAATAAATAACATAAGAAAAAGGAAAGTGGGGACGTGACATCATCAGCCCATCTAATGAATATTCCTGACGATGTGCATATAATTGTTTTCACAAAATATTGATAAAATTTAAAATTCAATAACTTCGTTATTTGTTATCCGATTTTTATGAAATTTTCAGCATTTTGCTCTTTGAATTTTACTCTATTTATTTATATATAAATATTTTCAGCCCGGACCAAGACCTTGAATGCTAAACTTTGTAAGTCTCATCAGAAGCAGCCGTTTATGAAAATCGTAATAAAAAAAGATTTGCAGATCTGCAAAGATTGTCTGGAAAGTCCTTGATGAACAACAAGAACATCAGTGGATAGAGTACAGTACCCTGTGAAATGCCTTAAAGATCTTTCTCGTTTCTGAGTCCATCTGCCACAAGAGATCGATATTATTGAACATATATAAATGTAGTCATTACAATTGCTTCCGAGTAAGTTATGAGTTCAAGATCATACAAGTTCCACCATCAGTACAAGTAGGTTCAATCAATAACGTATAATGAACCAAAAATATTGAGGGGCCAGTAGATCTCTCTCTTAGCTGATCTCTCCACTATTTGGAGATTCCTACATGTATATAGGGTCCAAGGAAAACAGATTTGTTCCATATGCACTGTCATTCTGGCTTAGGAGAGATAATAGAAGTAGACTATATTGTGTATTTCCTTAGGTATGAAATAAAATATAGCGTATGAAATAAAATGTCTAAATTCTGCGAGTAAGCAAAGCGAACGAGCAAAACTTTTGACCTTTTTACAACAAAAATGATTGTGAAATATTTTGAAATTTAGAAAGTGATATCGTATTTCAACATTTTCTCTTTCTTTTTCCATTTTTTCTCATTTTTTTCTTATACGTGAAACCTTTTTGGCCCCACCCATAATTATGTTCGCAAGTGGTTTAATTTACATTTACATTACGGTGTATTTAAAAAGGACGGTCACTCTCTGGGCGTTGTGGCGTGCGCCTGTAATCCAAGCTATGTGGGGAAGTTACAAAATCGATGCAGAGGTTCGAGTCCTGGTCACGTCTTTCGGATGGTGACGTTAAAGGTCGGTCCCAGACGTAAATAATCATATCTGATTGATACACGTCTGACACAACTCAAATACACACACGCTGTCAGCATCCAGTCCAAGGTATGTAGTATTAAAAAGTTCATTGAGTATGTTTGGATCTTGAAGCAACAATATTGAATCATATAGCATTAGAAACCAAATACAGTATTATAATTAGATATTTTGAAGAAAAACAATCCAACGTCCATTATCATTAGCAAAATCGTAAAGTACATGATTGTGTAAGTCAATTCAAATCAAATTAAATCAATAAATTATAATGGTACTTTGACTTTCCATGCCGAATGAATCTGGCTGGGTAGAGGAAAATCTTACATAAAAACCTAAAGTCTCATTGACACTATAATGTTAAAATTGATGATGATGATGACGATGATAATAATAGTAGCAAGAGTAGTAGTAGTAGTACGTAGTAGTAGTAGTGGTGGTAGTAGTAGTAGTAGTAGTAGTAGTAGTGGTAGTAGTAGTAGTAGTAGTAGTAGTAGTCGTAGTGGTAGAAGCATAATAATAAAAATGACTATTATTTGTATTCCAATCGCTGTAACTTGTCAGTGATGTCTGATTTGGGGAATTTCACTGACGATGATGATAATGTTAGCTAATAAACAATATACAGTAATCACGATGACATCATGACTTACCAAACATAGTGTTAACATAAGCACGGCAAATAATCGGCAAGTAGCAGTCCAGCTAACGACCGCCATGGCGTCGAATAGTCCCGGATGATTCGTCCACTGAGGAAATGTTAATAGAACTTTGTCAAACTCTCATGGATAAGTCCTTTCGTTAGTAAGTCAATGCTGAGAAAATGTTGAAATAGTATATCCACAATGGGAGCCTAATCCAAGTTCTGCTCTGTAAGTTGTTGCATGTATGGTTAGATCGGAAGTGCCCGATGTTGCATGAAAATGATCCTATATCTGACAACTCCTGAAGGTTCTGTTATATTCATCTACCGTAGATAAGAGAAACTGGCGACCGACTATGTTGTCGGTTCTCAAAACAAAGCCCTTGTTGCTCGATGAAATATGGGTGGAGTGTCCGTGATATTGATGGACTCTAAACTCACAACGCCCACATCTATGTCAGATCAGATGGAACAGCCTATATCAATCTAGCACACCCGTTTACACACAGGAGGTATACAGATCTCAGGTCACGCACTTCTCCAAAAGCAGTTGAAACACCCATTTTTGTTGTTACTTATCGAGGCGTGGATGCTTGATCTAGCATGCGATGGAACAGTACCGCGGGTGAGTACATGGTGCTTTGATTAACATAACAAAAGGTGGCGAGAGGTACAAAAGAGTGGTTTGTTGGTAGTAAAAAGACTCAATTCAGGGGTAATGATTGATCCCCTAGCTGGTTAAGATTTAGCGATTTATCGCCTTTTAACTAACTCTCACCCGGTAATAGAAAGTGTAAATCCCTTTTATTTTCTGGTAAGCGGTTACTTGTATCGGGTTTAATGAAAGAGCTAATATGTATCCTTACTTCTTGCACGTAATAAATTGTTTAAGATAAAAATACATAAGAGAAAAGCAATGGAAACCCATAGAGAAACTGAATTATAAACGTTTTATCTGAAGATTTATTTTAT
Organism: Lytechinus pictus; assembly: GCF_037042905.1. Classification (NCBI taxonomy): domain Eukaryota; kingdom Metazoa; phylum Echinodermata; class Echinoidea; order Temnopleuroida; family Toxopneustidae; genus Lytechinus; species Lytechinus pictus. The sequence goes on along the minus strand of NC_087245.1, from coordinate 13,617,335 downwards.
TACCAAAACTTATATTGACATTTTTTTTCATCATTCAGTTCTTATGAAAGAGGTTGCATAATGACGCGTCAACCAACTTCTTTTTACAAAATGCTTATTTTATTTACTAATGCTACTGTTCGCTGGCTATTGCAACTTATTACCCCTTTTTCCAAAGTGTTACGCATTCTATTCAGTTTAAAGAAGAATCCGATCCAAGAGGAAAGTTGGTTGAAATATTCAGAGAACAGGCCTACTCGGATTACAAACAGAACAGTGGAATTTTGAACAAAATCAGAGTTTACAAAGTTGTCACTTTTCCTATTGGGATGCGGCCATATATAATAGCAAATAAGTGATGTGATTTTGGTTGTTGCTCGCTACCTAATTTCCGAAGAAAAAGTGAACCCGATAATTTTCTGCGCCTGTTACGGTAAAACAAAAAAATAGAGATAACAAAACCGTTTAAATCAAATTTTGTGATATTTTGGGCCTATCAATTTGTCAAGGAATTCCTCTGTCAGTGAATTCCTTGACAAAGTGCAATTTGAATATTCGTTAGCATCTTTTTATGATGGATACCGGCGCATTACAAATGTTCATTTTATTATTATTATTTTGACCCCAAAATTGTATACAATGACAATATAGAAGGGGTGCGAAGGAGCGTACAGCAGGGGCCGCAGAACGGTTTTCAAAGTGGGGGGGGGGGGGGCTGACCAAGCTAAAAATCACAATCATATGGTCATTTTTACGTTTTTGTACACGGTTTTGGAAAAAAGTGGGGGGCTGAAGCCCCCCCCCCCCCCCGGTTCCGCGGCCCCTGTACAGAACGAGCAACGTATGTATATTTTGCCAATATGGCATTTTGAACCTTCAACACACTCATGATAGTATATTGTAGTAAAGGGGCACTTGCTGGAATGCAAGGAAGCGTAGCGAACGAAAACGAACCGAGTAGCGAGAAAATTACTTTTTTTAATGTTCATGATGTTATGTATGTTTTAACTTTATCTGGTCAGCACGTGAAGTGGACTCGATAATATTTATTTCTTCTTCTTTTTTTTTCTTTCCCATAAACAGAAAACAGAGTGGCCCCTGTGCCTGCTAAGTAGCTATGCCAGAGCATATTTCATACCAATAGGGAAGAGAACCTAGAAACTCAAATCTTAGTAAGAGAGACTACACTGAATGCAGTTGTTTTATTCGTAATTCCTTTCCTCCTTTCCTTTTTTTTCGTATTCCCCTTATGCTTAATTTTCATGATCCTGAAAGTATTGCTGGGGTGCAACTGCTGTTCTTGCCCCCCTCCTCTTCCACCTCTAACCCTTCTCTCAATTTTTCACTCTATGACGCGAAGATCATTTGAATGAAAAAAACACGAAAAGCTCAAGGGATAGGTAGCTCGAGGATGGGGGGGGTGAGAGAGAGAGAGAGAGAGAGAGAGAGAGAGAGAGGGGGGAGCAAAGAGAAAAAGATAAAAAAAAATTCGGACGGGTGTGTCAGATCGTTACTAGACTGTTCAAGGTTGGTCGGTAGATGGGGTATGTATACAATCAGAAACAAACCGGATTGTTATTTTGACAGTCCTCAATCATGACAATTGATTATAAATTTCATATCAACGTCAACCATAAAGAACACGACATTCTTTCGATTATAAATAACATGATTATAGGGCATGATGAAAACATGAAAGTTATTCAAATCACGAGTAGGGCAACAAAATTGAAGGTGCAGAGAAAAGTAGAGTGAAATTATTTTCTTTGATTTCAAATTCAAATCAGATTTGTTATTCCCAACAGAACATTAAGTATAACAAAAATTATTTTCATACATTTGTAACAAACATTTTATAATATAAATTATTGTCACATATACATTCATAAAAATTCAATGACATACATGATAATTAACATATACAAAAAATTACATAATATGGTATGTTTTCGTAAACAGTTTATATAATACAAATATAAATTTTGCCTCCGACGAAGATTCTGCTAGGATTGAAAGCTTAGGCCCCTTTTGACTTTCTAATTTACTCCATTGGCTCTCTTTTATTAGATAAGCAGTTTTCAGCAGCTTCTTTTTGCCACAAAATTGAAATCAAATAGTTATAACCATACAGAAAGAAAGGGAGAGAGAGGGAGAGAGACGCAATAGCTGCTATTTGCCTCCGGAGACTTACTGATAACACAGAACAAGAACAAAATAAACAAAGACAATGTTGAACAAGAATTAAAACAAAACCCCAAAAAAAATTGGAAAAACTGGAACGACGAAAATGGAGAAATAAACATAAATAAATAATAATAGGACGAGTTGTGACCGAAAGAGCTAAAGAGTAAACTAAACGATAAAGACAAAAAAACAGAAATAGGTTGTGGTCTGAGAAGGGAAAATAATGGGAAATATTAGTTTTAAAGAACTCTTTATAGATTTTAAATAAAAACAGTTTTATGTTTCCTTTTAAAAATAATGTAGAGAAGGGCTGTTTTTATGTTATTGCCGCGACTCAAAAATCTAGGACCATCGAACATTAATCTTCTTTTAGCTAATAAAGTTCTAAAACGGGGTAAATGAAATTCGTTAGATTGTCCAATAGGGTAATTATGAAATGACCGATGAAGAAGAATCATTAAATCGAATACACGTGAAATTGTATATTTGTCAATTGTCCAAAATGAAATAAGCATAGGTCACTTATCTTAAGCATTTTGCTATAAAAAAATACTGGGTCTGTGTATGAACGAAAAGCTGAATTGTGAATTATAGGAAGGGACTTCATTGACAGTCTATATCTAAAAAGGTTTGACGGGTACTGCGACAAGCAAGTATCCCGTAATTCAGGTAAGGAATAAGATGAACGAGGAATTGAGCAATAATAGTGATGACGATGAAAAATAGTATTTCAATTTAGGCCTATTGATAATCCCAATATTTCGCGAAATAACCTTACATGTACTATCAGTATGGCATTTCCAGTAAAGCTTGTTACAACCTGTAACACCGAGAAATTTAATGAATGTGACTTTTTTTTGTAAACTAATATCATCTATGGGAAGTAAATGAATGGAATCGCTTAGTAACATATTTTCAAATTGTTGGATCTTATCCACTGTGTTCTCTATCAACAGCATCAGGTATTGGATTTATAGTAACAAAATACAGTGCGTATAAAAAAAAATTACACTTAGGAAAAATCCTGTAAAATTATACATTTGTAATATCCTGAAGATTTTTCCACATTTTATCATTGGTACAGATCCATTTAAGCATATGACGATATAACTGTCGAAAAATATTTCCGCTTGAGTGAGCACCACTTACTTTTGAAAAGTAGGTGAAAAATGATTTGCGCAGAACTTTGAAATAGTTATGCGAATAAAAGCAGACCTTAATCATGAAGAACATGTGGAATTATCTAGTAAAATTGATTTGAAGATATCTTATACCCCTTTTAACTTGTTTCCTTGCCCAAAACACTTCGAAGAGTGCATTGCGCCCCACACACCGAGGCCATCGTGACGATATTTGCTTTACATTGAGCTGTGATTTACATGAAATGGCTTAGGCTTGATTTTCATTTTGTCATTCATTGTCAAGCTCGGGAAAAGTGTGGAGAAACAAGTATTAAATGAAAAATGAAATGTAAACCCACTTTAAATGATAAAAACTTAGTGAAAAAATGCTGGATGTGTCTGACATAAACTTTTTTTCAGATTCAGTTATGTCTTCAGATCCAGCTGGCACAAAAAGGGTAAAGGTTGCGTCTATTAAGTGTTGAAATTTCAATTTGGGTGGCAAAATTGTTACAAAATACTTGAATGTATATCCATTTTATTTCAATTGACTAAAAGTGCCGCAGGGAAATGTATGAGAAATGTTCCGCGGGGTAAGTTTGATTTTGCCCTTTCCCTTTGACACAGCGTGAAAATGAGCATTTCTGCGCAAACAGATTTCTGCGAGCTTTACAAAAATGGACAGTGCTCACTCAAGTGTAACATTCTGTCAAAACTTTAATTTTTATTGGATAGATGAGACCCAAAACCAAGATTATATGTGAAAAAATTACCCACATGTTGTATAATTTTAAATTCCCATGCAGGGCTTTTTCAAAGTGTAAACTTTTTTTTGATACGCACTGTATATTGGAATTTTAGAATCGTCTGCAAAGAGTATGAACGAAATGACATTAGATGATTAACAACATTCATTAATATAGATGATGAACATCACTGGGCCTAACAAACTGTCTTGCGGGACTCCACAATTAATATATTTTGCATGTTGGATGCAAGGCCATTCAAAGATACAAATCGACGTCTATTGAACAAGTAGTTCTGAACCACTCCAAGACCTTCCTGCGCACCCCACAGTTAGAAAGTTTATATAATATACATTATCACGGTTAATGATGTCGAAGGCCTTGTAGAAGTGAAGAAAATGCCGACACTTGTGACCAATAATATTTGTCAAAAGCGTGGGCCACTTCATCAACAAAATTCAGTCATGCATTTTCTGTGTTATGTTTTTCTCTGAATCCAAACTAAACGTTTGAAAGAAAAAAAATATGGTGAGATTTTAAGAAATCCATTATTTTGTTATTAACCATTTTTTCTAAAATTTTAGACAAGGATGATAATAGATAAATAATAACTTATACTTACTTTTATTTAACTTGTTACCCTTTTGAACAACTGAATGACCTTGGCAAATTTCATGTTATCAGGAACCTGCCCAGATGTTGGTGAAAGGCTAAAGATATCTGTCAAGGGGTCGACAATTTCAGAAATTATACCTTTTAAAATGAAGTTACTGACATCACCATAATCAGGACTTTCAAACATTCAAATTAGATACAATATCAGTAACACGGCAGTGAAAAATATTGCACTAGAATTAGGTGTTCCTAGATATTCATGAAAATGTTTTGTTGAAGGGGAGGGGTGATATTTATGGCTAGGTAATTTCCTATAGATGATAAATAATCATTAAAAGATATCAACTATATTTTACAGTATCTCAAATAATATCACCGATAGAATGTCTTTTTTCATTTTTATTCTCCTTATTTTTTCTCCATAGTGACAGTCCCTAAACTCCCTCGATTCGTCACTGACTGAAAAGTGTACATTTTGTGCAGTTTTGCATTTACATGTACTTGTTGTGACAGAGGACATATGCCATTATTACTCTGCAATTTACTTTTACCTTGAAGCTCATCAGATCCATAAACGAATGGTATTCATGACAGTAACTTTTTAACTTCATAATTCAACAATTGTTTAGTGTAGTTTAACTACGGAGTTGGGTCAATGATTGTCTATCCGTCTATTATTGGAACGAAATGAAAACACGCAAACAGAAATTTAAAGCCAAGTTCTACACCCAAGCGACAAGTTGATTTGAGAGAATTAAGAGATGTTAAATGAATGTGACGCTGTAAATTGAGTCAATTTGGATATACTTAGGGCCCTATATTTTACAGTTTCAATTATTTTCACTAAACAAAAGTATGTGCAATAATTATGTCAACATAGTAGGCTAGTAAAAGACGAATAAAAGGTGCAGCTTTCTCAATACATGTTTTATATTTTCATATAATACTTCCTTTATCATTTTGTAAATCATGGTTGATTTTTTGGTGAGCATAAGTTATGGCTTTGCTTAAACCTATTTAAAAGAGCTCCCTCTTTTAATTTTCACTCGTGTTATTTGAATTTAATGAAAATTTTCATATGAAATAACTGTTTTCCTTACATTTTTTTATATCCAATTTGATAAAACTTAAGTTGAGTTTAGGATGAACATGACCTTAAAGTCAGTGGTAGTGTGGTCGGTTTTAAACGAATGGTAGACTTTCCTTATTACCTAGGTATATGGATCAATGATCATATATCTCTTTAATACAAACATCGCACAATCAACAATTTAAATCGAATTTCATTCTCCAAAGTGCATCGACGGATGTAAAGAAAATTTGCATAATGATTAGAAGACCCCATAGACTGATTGCTTAACCGATTACCAGTCACGGCGGCCCCGCAACCTTTTCCCTTACATTCCTTTCCTTCCCGCACTAGTGTACTGACTGGGGTGATAGGGGGAAGTAGCCCCCCATCATGAACGAAATTCAATAGTTTTTTTTAATTGAAAAATTGGGCATGTAAATTATCAGACGTCGCTGAAATAGAATGCTTTTTGGAAGATTTTCAGACGGGCTTTCGACGAATGAGCTTAAAGTTAACCATCTTTTTTATTGCTCTGCTCGCCATTTGAATTTCTTGATTGCCAATGCCAATTAAGCTTCTCAATACATTCATTGCGTATTGCCGTTGTCCTGTAGTTGTGTGTAAGGGGAAACTCGATGCTGATATGATATGATGAGATTATTCACAATAAATTACCAAAACACTGAAGACTTCATCAAATCAAACGTTACGGAATTTCAACATTTCGATTATTTCGATCCGGCGAGTTATGAATTAGCATGCCATGAATATGCGATTAGTGACTTTTATCTCCCCACCTTATCACAAATGTAAGAAATTCCCCGGGGGGAAATTATACATTTACACACGCACACATCCACCCTCATTCTCACACATACACAGTCACACCCCATATATATATATAAATAAATATATATATATATAATAATCTGACATCTATAATTTCTTCTTTTGAAGGCCTACATGATATGTGGAGTGAATGATAGCTCTTACTTTCTTTAGATGGTTCGTCATGCATGGTCAGCGCTGTCACCTAATTCTCTCATGTGACCTGAAAATACAATGCACCAGATAATCACTGGCACAGTCCAGTGCAAATGAATACCATAGAGATCCCTGTGAAGTTATAGGCTGGTATCTTATGGGTGGTTGATTCACTGTGACTTGTTCAGTGTGATTTTCCACAGCTCTGTGTTTCTTGTCAAAATGGCGAAATTGATCACTGTATTTGGGGCCACGGGAATACAAGGAGGTTCTCTGGTTAGGGCACTTCTTCAGGACGGCAGCTATAAAGTTCGAGGAATCACTAGAAATGTGGAGAGCGAAAAGGCAAAAACTCTTGCTCAACAAGGTAAGATGAAGTTTTACTTAATGATTTTCACGCAATCACGTATGGGGGCTTATGTGACATTCCAAAGATTCATATCATGAAAAGGTGATGATTACGGCGGGAAATGTCACCGCGCAAATATAGAGGTTTCATCATGGAGGTCGAGTGTTCAGAGAAATTGTTGACTTTGGTTGTCATGGTTTCCTATTCATATTCAAATCCATGGATGTCGATCCGCCCACGCTTTCTATTCCTTGAGGGGGAGGGGAGAACTCGATCGTCATATTGAACCAAAAATCAAAGTCATAAAACTTTCAAGTATCATCGTTTTCGCCTTAAATCATTATTTTTTATTTTCACCTTTTAAGATATAAACTTTCTTATTTCAATTCTCCCACTGAGGCCCTAATTTATTAATACTCTATTTACATGTATTAAAAACAGGAATTCGATCATGGGGGACATTCGGGGGGGGGGTAATAGTATTTATTTAAAACCTGAATTCGCATAATCTTACCAAAAGCTTAAATTTTATCATTGAATACTTTACTGTCAAATTATTTTTTCGCCAAGCTAGGTTAAAAACCTATTATGGGGAAGGATAGGTTTTAAAAGATGCGAGAATTTCTCGTGATAAATTTGTGTAATTCAGACAATCAGATATGATTATTTAAATTTGGGAAAGACCTTCAACGTCACCATCCGAAAGACGTGACCAGGGCTCGAACCTTCCACACTTGGATCACGCGTGCTCACCTGAAATGCATTACCCCTATCTTTTATGATTGCATACAGTTTAAGTCATTGTAGGCGTTTTGGGCCAAATATTGGGAAAGACGCAGAAGAGGGGCATGATAACAATACTAATGTCAGATTTTGTGACAAAGATTACGCCTCATTCATGTATTCATTTATTTTACAAGGCACTAGGCCCTTCCGCCTGTTTTTCTATAATCGATGAAATAAAAAGAATTCTTGTTTTCCTAATAAAAGTTTGTGGGTATGTAAGGTTATGTCGTATGGAAATGTGTGTATTTATTTCTTTTATCATTTTCGAATTTCTAAAGGTGTCGAAATGGTGAAAGCCTCAATGGATGATGCCGCTTCTTTAGAGAAAGCCATGGAGGGGAGCTACGGTGTCTTTGCTGTGACAAATTACTGGGAATTGATGGACCAAGCAAAAGAAACTGAGATGGTAAGATGAATTATAAGAGCATCAATATTGAATGAGAGACTCAGTGTTTATATTGCTGTAAATCAAACTTGTAATGCTTGGAAGTTACTTGCAGATGGGCTTCATAGGACTTGATGGACTTTTCTTATGACTATGGGCGCTCTCTTTATGATTTAGATTTATTCCAAGTATTCTTGAAGGTTACAAATAAGGGAAGAACATCGGACTCTCTAAGCACACTATTTGCGAAGAGTATATGAATGTTCTCTCACTATTCATATGATTTGCTTTTATCTTGACGTACGGACATTCCTTTGCCAAATGAAGTTCGCTTTTAATTCTTTTTGCCAATATGGGCAATTAACACAAAATCATAACCAGAATAAGTCCTGATTGGACTATACTTTCCCTTACATTCTTTAGATTTCAAACAATGCTAATTGCATTAAATTATGTGAAATAAGTTCCAATAAATTTAATCTTGTTCCACGACCGGTGGAAGGATCGACTAGAATTTTATGGGTGTTGTTTTCTAAATTAGTTATTCAACGATATTCATTTAGGTAAAAAATATACTAGAATCTTATTTTTTTAATGACATTCAAGTAATTCAAACATGTTTTGTTAACTCGTCGTCCAGGGTAAAAACATGGTCGACGTTGCCAGGAAAGTAGGCGTGAAGCATTTTGTCTTTAGTGGCCTACAGTCAGTCAAGAAGGCCATTGGGAAGCCATGTCCTCACTTAGAAGGAAAAGCGGAAGTAGAAGAATACATGTTTGCATCAGGTCTACCTGCTTCTTCAGTTCGCTATGCCATGTACATGGATAATATCTGGGCTGCACTGACCCCACAAAAAGTCGCGGATGGCGAGTTTGTTTGGAGTAAGTATAATCTTTTGGAGTTACATACCTTTGCTGTACCGCATTTTTTTTTATATGTATGTAAGAATAAATAAGGTCATTCCTTATTTCAGTTCATTTTTACGCGGATAGGGGTATGGCACCAACAGACGCGGATATATGACCCGGGATTTTATGCATAAGATACATAATGGACGAATCTTTGCGTCTGTAAAGCTGTAAACTTTTCTCTTAGTGGTAGAGCTCCCGCCTCATGAACGTTCGGTTCGATCTCCGACCGAGTGGTTTATTTTAAATTCGTCTAATGCCAATTCGTCCAATTGTCAGATCGTCTACTATCATTTGGTCTACCATCAGTCTGTCCACTATCCACATGGTCTAATTGCAAATTCGACCACTCACCATTTCGTTTAATAACCAGTTGGTCCAATAGCCATTAAGTCTATGTACCATTTGGTCTAATTTTACTTAGTGTTAATTGTGCAAAATGAATAAAAATAGACCAACTGGTTATGAGACGAAATGATGATTGGCCCAAATGGTTATTGATCCAAATGGTCGTGATGTTGATGGACGGAGTGGCATTTGACTAAATGAAACTAGACAATTCGGTGAGTGGACAAGTTGGCAGTAGACGAATTGGCAATTTACTGGCCGAGTCATACCAAAGACTAAAAAAAAGAAAAATCCTGCCTTCTTGCTAGGCGATCAGCATTTAATATTTTCTTCAGCATTTAAAAGAAAATACCATATAGCTGTATTAAACATTCATGAAAATTTAGCGGTGGAGAATGACACCAACTTATTGGGCCGTATTTTTTATACTAACACAGTGGGCCTTATTTTCTGATTATTGCTTATCTATATGAGACCAGTGACGTAACTACGGGGGGGGGGGAAGGGCTTGGGGGCACGTGCCCCCCTCCCCAATCGGCTGGAGGGAAAACGGGGGAAAGGAGAAAAAGAGGGAGACAAAAAGAGAAACGTAGTGGGAAAGAAGAAATTATTGTTCATTGTAATGTTATATTATAATTTTGTTATGTTATATTACATTAGAAACATTTTTTTCATAACTTTATGAAATGTAATTTGCTCAGGGCCTATGTCTTCATTGTTCCCGGTACTCGCATTGTCTGTTTAACGAGATATATAATCCTGTTGTACTAAAACCTCCCGTTTTCAAGTAAAAAACACCAAATATATTTCTTCGCACTTCGAGTTATCATTGTTTTACGTAGTGGCATATGCTTCTTTTTCATGACTATAAAAGTGACTGCCCCATTTTAAGGTCTTAATATAAAACATTTCCTGTCCGTGCTTACGTTCGCGTGGATTGGTGAGATATGTCTGCTCTTCATGAGTTCCTAAAATCAGTCCTTAAAATGTTCCTTTTTCGCGATCGCATCATTTGGTTAGTGAAATACGTATGGTCTAAGTGAATTCCTACCAACAAGCCTTAGAAAGCCCCTCTTCAGATCTGAATATTTGATTAGTGAGATGCGTATGATAATTATGATTACAATAACTACAAAAAGTGCTTCATGTGTTTAGATGTAATTCTAACAAAGTCGGCAAGCGCTTGGCACTCGCATTAGATGACTATGGTGCATGATATATGACATACTCTTTGTGGATTCCTAAAATATAGTCCTTAAAATGTCCCTGTTTGGAGCTCGCATTGTTTGTTTAGCGAGATAGGTAAGTATCGTGATTACAAAATTTGCTTCTTATATCCCTTTTTAGGTCTGAATATAAAAAAATTGCATTTTTTGATCAGTGAGATACATATCTGTTTAAGGCACTGTCTTTAAAATGTCTATATTAGGTCGGTATATCTGGCAAGTGAGCGCGCTTCTCCCGCTCACTAAGTGACTCAAAACTTTTGCTGCTCCCCCATGTCGTGACCCACGGTACGCCACTGATATGAGACTTCAGCGATTTTTCGCAACGGCGACGCAGATCGAATCAAGAACACGGCAAATGTATTGAAAATCTCCATATACAATATAATGATAATTAAAAGCTGGGAGGTCTTTGTTGAAAATTAGTGAACCGGAAAAATGGTTGCGTCCTTAGTTTTGCAGCTGACGAAAAGTTGCAAATTTGTCGTTTGTTCAGAGTCCAGGTGAGCGTTTTATTAACATATATGTCCGACAGGATGTCAGCTTTGACAACTTTCCTTGATTTTGATTGGCTGAGAAGCACAGTTACCATGATAACTGCCGGACCAGACAGGACTTGTCGGTTAGAACGTCTGACAAATCCTTCCATGAAACGCTCCTAAGGACGAAACTGCTGTTCTTAGTTGCTCTTTCTCATGAAAGTTATTTTACAATACATTTTCTTTTTCTTAAAAGCATTTTCCGGAGCGGTTGCGAAAATTGCCTAATATCTATACTACTTATACCCTATATAATTTATATACTACTTATGCAGATGTTCCCATGGAAAACAAGGCAGTAGACATGATATATGCCGGTGAGGCTGGACGTGCAGTAGCGGCTATCTTTAAGAATCCTGATCAGTATATCGGTAAGATGAAGCAAAGTTATCTGAAAGAAACTGGGGAAGATCTGAACAAAATAAGACAAACAATAAGAAAAGAAAAATCAAATTAGAAAGAAAAAAGATGCAATCATTTACATAATATAAAAATATGAAACTGACGCAATGTGACGTAAATAGATCATTTTGCGCAGCGCATGAATTACTTAAATCTCATTATCCTCAAAGAAGAAATGTTTACATGGCTCCGTTTCAATGGGCAGAGAGTATGATTTGATATCACTTTAACTGGGGATCAAATGAGATAATCAAAAACGAAAATGCCTAATAAAAAATCAAGTTTATATGAATAACTCAAGTGAACAATGACACACTTTTGTTCCTCGTTTTATATAACATGCATGATGGTCGTATGGGCTCCCTTCTGAAAGGAATATAATCTCATACCGGGTATTAATCGATTGATGATCACAATCGCACAAATCATTTCACGTACTATTTCTTTCCAGGTAAAAGTGTTGGATTATCAGGCGACAGAAAGACCATGTCACAATACTGTGATATTCTCAATGCTATTCTTGAAGCAGAATCTGTTCACGTTTCGCCAACCCAGGTACTAGAAATATTCAAAAAGCAAGACGAAAGGCAAAGAAGGAGGAAGATTCTACAAACATTTCTATGCACTTAAGGAAATTAAGAACATAGCATGCGCAGATATATTTTTATCGAGTCTTCCGTCCTCTCTTTGTCCTCCGTCATCATTCATGGTCATGTTTTCAATAAAGTTTCCTATTGACTTAAGAGTTTGTCACCACGTACGTAGAAGTCGGGAGTTTGATACAGGTCAATAAACTGCATGAACATTGAATTGATATTGTAAATATGAAGTATTGAAAACGAAAAATTAAATGAATTGAATTGAATAGAAGAAAATAGAGGCATGCTTTATTTCGTTCCGTTGATGACGTTTAAGGTCGGTCCCAGATTAAATAAGGATTTGCGCTTGTAGTAAACTACACTCACACTTAGACACACACCCTGCAACCGCACACACACCCTCACTATATTAGGCCCTATGTATTTTTGTTTGAATTATAATTATTTTATATTGTCATCGAGGTAAAATCTTGTTTTGTTCTTCTAACAACAGATGACGGCAAAAGAGTTTTCCCAGATGCCATTCCCCGCAGCGGACGATTTGGGCGTCATGTTTGAATTTTTTCAAACCGAACATCCATGTTACAGCAGGGAGGAGACAAAGAGACTTGATTCAAAGACCTTCGACTTCCAAGCTTTTGTAAAAGACAACAAGGAAAAAATATTGGCAGTATTGAAATAAAATAAAACTTGTTTATGTGTGTGTTATTTATTTGTTTTATTCGGTTTATGGGTGTATAAGTTTATCATACTAACCTTCATATTATACTATATTTTTAGAATATTCGTTGTACGTATTGTACATTCCAAGGTACGTGATTATAGATTCGTGTCAGACAAGGGGGCTTGGGGCACTTGCCCACCCCCAAAAAAATCTATTCATAAATTTGATTTTTGTAGTAAAAAAATGTCGTAATTTTTGCCCGATACGCCATATCTGGCCCCCTCAAAATGTTTGGGTCATTATGCCACTGTTAAGTAATATACTAGATGGTTATTTCCGGAGTTTATTTCCTAGAATTAGATATTTAGTAAGCGCTTCCCAATTCAAATTCGACTTCATTTCAAAACAGAAAATATAGTAAAATTTGATTCCATAAATCAATACATATATTCAATGATATATATGATTTTTAACTTTTCAAGAAATTTGATGTAACTTAGAATATTTTTTGTAGTCAATTTTGTTATACAAAGGATAAATAAAAATAAATACTAACTGTAGAAATATGTGTGTGTGGGTGGGGGTTCATTCCAAACTTTGCTTGTGTAATGTGAACCCACCTCACCCCAATAGCCTACGAAGATTTATCGATATTTATAGAACAAGAACAAATGAAGAAAAAATACAAAACCGAGAACAATATATATATATATATATATATATATATATATATTCATATATACTGTTTATTCCGAATGTCATGTGATAGTGGGAACGACTGTATAATTAATTGTGTGTTTATTTGCTATATCTCTGTAGAGTAAAACGTGCTGGATAAAAATAATTTTAAAAAGTTCAAAATAATAAATCATTAGCAAAACAGTTTCAGACGATGCTATAATGTACTTATTAGGTGACTTTCTAGCTTAAAATGATTTTCATACATTTTCCCTTTTCTTTGCCAAATAAAATATTTGGCGAAGAGTATAGGCTACAGATTTAGGTCTCATCTGGATGGGTGTTGTATGTGGCTGTCCGTGGGTGAGGTTAGAGTGCGCGTGTGTATAATTATGTTTAGGCAGGTGGAGATCCAGAAGGGGGAGGGGTGACACAGGGGAAATGTGTCCCTTTTTGGCCCAAAGTTAAATCCAACGATGTGTGATATTATACCCTCAGCCCTTTTCGAAGTTGGGGTGGAAAAAAAGAGAAAACTTATTAAGCCCCCGCAGACGAAGTCCGGATGGGGCATTAAAGGGATGGTCCGGGCTGAAAGCATTTATAGCTTAATAAATAGAGTAGAATTCACTGAGCAAAATGCCGAAAATTTCATCGAAATCGGATAACAAATAACAAAGTTATTGAATTTTAAAGTTTAGCAATATTTTGTGAAAACAGTCGTCATGAATATTCATTAGGTGGGCTGATGATGTCACATCTCCACATGTTCTTTTGTATTTTATTATATGAAATTAGGTTTATTCAATTTTTTTCCTCCAAGAACTAGAAAAATTGGATTGACAACTGATTTAGTGCATTAGATATTTATTGCTGCAACTTATTTCACTATAAGGGAAATATATTATTCGCACAAGTATGAAATAATGAAAAAATTATGATTTTATGTAATAACATAAGAAAACGGAAAGTGGAGATGTGACATCATCAACCCACCTAATGAATATTCATGACGACTGTTTTCCCAAAATATTGCTAAACTTTAAACTTCAATAACTTTATTACTTGTTATCCGATTTTGATGAAATTTTCGGCATTTTGCTCAGTGAATTCTACTCTATGTATTAAGATATAAATATTTTCAGCCCGGACCATCCCTTTAAGCGTTGCCCCGGCCTTCCGTCCGCCCCCCCCCCCCTTGGTTTCCGTGCAATAACTCGAAAAATATCTAATGGATCAATATCTAATGGATCAAAAAAATATGTAGGTAGATGACACCATTATACAGGTTAAGTTTGAATTCGGAGTCCTCGGGTAAAAGGTTGCAGCTCATTACATAGGTGAGTTGGTTTCCGCATGATAACTTCTGGAGTATTCAACAGATTAAAAAAAATGGGTGTGTAGGTAGATGACACCGAAATACAGACTAAGTTCGAATTCGGAGTCCGCAGGTCAAAGGTCACAACTTATGCGAGTTGGTTTCCGCATGATAACTTTAGAAATATTCACCAGATATTTAAAAAAAATGTTTGGTGTCTGGGTAGATGACACCAAAATACAGTCAGGTCACATCCAATGACCTGACTGTCATATCTTCTGTCAGAGATTATTATGGAAAGGGTGAGTCTTTAGGTCAATGGTCTAAATTTGTTCATTATATATATGCATTTTGGTTTCTGCACGATATTAAGTTCAATCATATAGAATGAATTTCTGATCGCGTTAAGCGGGGCATCTGTGTCCTTAGGACACGTCAAATTTCTCATTTTTCTTTACGTCTTTCTTTCTTAACCCTAGTTTTCTTGAATAAATTTTCTGTACTCGATTATAAAATCCTTTATCCACCCCTTGATTCAGATAAGAGAATTGTAGATATTAAGGTCTGAAAATAGAGACTATCCGAAGTGCATCAGAGCTTGGATGCCTGGTAATAAAATTTCCCACCGCCCATGACATTGAACACATCAGCTGTGTGTACACCGTTTCCGTGTCATTGCAAAATATAGATCCAGGGATCATATATTATGTGAGCAATCTGACGAGTTTGGTGTTATTTTTTCCAAAATGGCGAAATTGATCACCGTATTTGGAGCCACAGGAACGCAAGGAGGTTCTCTGGTTAGGGCACTTCTTCAGGACAGTAACTTTAAGGTTCGAGGAATCACAAGAAATGTGGATAGCGAGAAGGCTAGAGCCCTAGCCCAAAAAGGTAAACAGAAGTAATGTGTTCGATGCTACTTTTGACACGAGTTAGATCGTGCTGCATCTGGCGGTTGATGATGGATGTGGCCATATTAACTGCTGTCCCATTTACTCTCATTCTTTTCTAGTGTCATTTCAATTGTTCAGATGAATCTCCAACCTAGCCTGCAACATGAGGAAGAAAATTATATTCATCATCTCTATATATGATGTAGTGTGGCTATGTCGAAATATTTGTATCGAAATTCCACTTACATCAGTCATGTCTGTATGCACTTCGAAATGCACCATTGTTCACTTTACCGCATTACCCGCTTGCATTACAAATATATCATATATAATTATAGTGACCTTTCGCGCCATCTTCAGAGAGATACTGCACGACTTCACTACATAAATGCATATATATACTACATTGAACATATATATCAGGCTTTGAGAAAGTATAGTGGAATAATTATTTATCAGAGGTTGGTGTGGTAATTACTATTTTTCCCGAGGGGCGAAAGCCTGATATATTTGTTTATTATATCCTACATTTACTTAATAGTTTATATGTGGATATAAACATTAATATAACCGAAAACCTTGAAAGAAGGAGGAGCATGGATTTGATAACGTTGATTTCCTAAATCTACTCTCCAATAAATTCATTAGGCCAACTGTAGAAAATTAGTATATGCAATTAGAGTTTTGTATCTTGTATATTCTTGTATAAAATGAGGAATTAATCCTAGTTGGTCCGAATAGAAAACAAAATTAAAGTACAACTTCGAAGGACATAAGACCCTAAAACACGAATTTCCTCGAAATATCTGACTTTTAACAACTATTATTCAATGTTCAATAATGGGAATAAAATAAAAACAGATATATTGTTACAAATAGTCTGCGAACATTCCTTGTGGTAGCCCGATATTGCCATTTGAAAAAAATATTGAGAAACTCGTAGACCTGAAGAATTATTGAAAGATTTCATGACTTTGAAAAATGTTCGGAACTGATAAGAACATCTTCAACTGTTCACAATCAAGCATGCAAGTTAATGGCCATATTTTTTGGCAGCGCATATATTTAGATATTTCTATGATTATTATTATTATAGGGGTTGAAATGGTGAAAGCCTCGACTGAAGATGTATCTTCTTTGGAACCTGCTATGGCGGGAAGTTACGGTGTCTTTGCCATGACAAGCTATTGGGAATTGATGGACCAGGCAAAAGAAGTTGAAATGGTACGTGAGGTGCATTTCGATAAAAAGTACATCTGAATAACATATTCTAAGGGACAACACAACTACACAATATGGTACAAATTTCTAAGGATCTTCAAGGATGAACTAAAGACATAAATTCATCATGTTTATAGGTACCTGCCAATATCTAATGAACTATTCAACAGGGCCTGTATACTTCTCATCATCTGAGAAAATCACTGTCTTTTTTTTTTCATCTGTGATTTATATATGAAATCAATAGATTTGAAGCATCCTTTGGACATGTTGGATGGAATTATAAATATTGACGTTTGAAATTCATCTCGATGTCTTGCTGAGCGTTATTATTTTAGGAAACGCATTTGTCATATTTATAAGTAATGTTTTATTTCAGTGTAATATTCAAGCGCTTATTATATTAAGGGGGATCCATCCTACATCCTGAAATCAGATTGGTTTTAATTTGAAAACAGAACAACAACATTAATGAAGGTTAGACGAAAATACATCACAGGAAAAAAGAGTAATGATCGTTTTATAAGTTTTTATTCCGTGACGTCACATGCAGACAGCTGCACAATACAAAGCTATATCTACATTTAGAAATGTTCATGATGAATGACAATGTTATCATAGAAGAGTATGAAAAGTGTGGCTGATGTAATATTGAATGCACGACTAGTTTCATTTAATGATATTCTAATAAAATAGATTTTTATGGAATGTGACGTCAAAAAAAATAACAAATCTATAATTCCTTTATTCTATGATGCATTTTCATAAAACCTTCATAATGTGTTTCTTCTTGAAATCAGAGTGAATTCGTCATGTAATGTTCAACTCGAATCATCTGTTTATCCAGGGCAAAAACATGGTCGACGTTGCCAGGAAAGTAGGCGTGAAGCATTTTGTCTTTAGTGGCCTACAGTCAGTCAAGAAGGCCATTGGGAAGCCATGTCCTCACTTTGACGGAAAAGCGGAAATAGAAGAATACATGTTTGCCTCAGGTCTACCCGCTTCTTCAGTTCGCTATGCCATGTACATGGATAACATCTTAACCCAGTCGACCCCGCAAAAAGTTGACGGTGATGAGTATCTTTGGCGTAAGTTTGATTTTTATTGGATGAAGTTAATCTCGGCTGTAAGCTGGGTTTTTTTATTTAAAAAAAGAAGAAAGTTTCTTTCTTCAAATCAATCAGAGAATAATAGAGTTATGTGTTTTATAGATTTTAAAGGGGAGTGAACTGTGTGTGGTCTTTCATTGACTGTGTGTCATAAATACATAGTCTGAAAATATACGTTTTCAGATATCTACTAATACTACAGAGAATAAATTATGTAATTGTATTTGGATAGAGATACTAAAATATTTAGAGAAGAAAAGTAATTGTTTTGCTACTTGGTAACATGATTATTGCGGTATAAATGTATTGATTAGTTAATTAGCATGTTATCATTCAAGTGGGTCTATATTACTAGTCTACACTATCATTATGGGTCAGGAAAGTGGCCAGGTATGAGTAGTTGAGGACTCGAGATGCCTATTGGTTCGTATCTGCTTTAAGTAGGGCCCTTTAGGTGGATGTTTCAAAGGGTCAAGGTGGGCTGACTAATCTATTGCAAACAATATTTAAAAACGAACATTTTCCCTGCACATATTCGTTTGCATAACCGATATGACAAACACAGTGTTATAAATCATCACGATCTTCGGCATAATTTACATAATTTGAGGCAAATATTTCATGATAATTTTTTTACACATTGAATTGAAATAAATAAACTTACATATATCTGCTGTAATTATATTCATACGTGTGTTTTGGACACTGCCCATGCACACCATAAATACTCCTGAAATAAAAAACCACTTCCTTTTTATTTAATTTTCCCTAAGATTAGTTTTACATATATATTCTATATCACGATAACATTTTGAGGATGAGAGGATTACGTCAAATTTAGGTAATTGATTTCTCATTTAGCTAAATATATTTCTCACCTTACGACTATGAGAATATGATAAAATATACTTTACCGCAGTTGACATATGAATCGCAGTGCGCTCATTTTGTTAAAATGGGGACTATTAAAGATCTGTAAATTCAAGACGCATGTGCAAAATTATGATACACTGCCCCAAAACTGAATATGGCATAAAACGTTTCTTGTTTCAAGGCGGAAAGTTATGGAACAAGTATAGCCTACATATATCCGTCCTGAAGCTTCTCTTACTACCTTTAGAAAAAAGCTAAGTACCACCATAGATCAGCACTTATTATGATTACCCCCCCTACTGCATGCTACCCCTCCCCCATCATCTCCAATCCAACTATTTTTTTCATTTTTTCATACTTGTAGAAGTTGAGGTCCTACCTCAGCATCGTCTAGGATTACTTATATGTTTTACTTTTGTCGATTAATGCATCTTTTAAATATGTATTTGTTTTTTAGTACTGTATGTTTGTATTTTTAAATGTATGTGTACTGGACCCCTCAGAAGAATAGCCTGTGGCTGAAGAGGGCCATTCAGCCCACGAGTGGAAAATATAAAATCAAATAAATAAATACGAATGAAAATAAACTACAGAATATTAATTATTTTCAAAATAATTAGGTCTAGAATTCAATAGCCAATTGAATAGGCTATTGAATTCGAGACCTGATATAAAGACATCATTCTGAAAAAGAACTCATATCGGTCTTCATTGAACCTTGAAGAGGAAGTCAACCATGGCTTCAAATTGGTTTCAATAATAGAAAGGATAGAAGTAATGAGACAAGAGACCAACTTCAATTTGGGAAAGATCCATACAAAATAACAAAGCTGGTATCTTTTTTAATTCACCATGTCTATAACTTTTGCCTACATGCGAGCGGGGCCATGGGAACGATTTTTTAATAGGGGGTGCCGGTTTGGGAACGAAAATGGAGGTTTT
Source organism: Lytechinus pictus (assembly GCF_037042905.1). Taxonomy (NCBI): domain Eukaryota; kingdom Metazoa; phylum Echinodermata; class Echinoidea; order Temnopleuroida; family Toxopneustidae; genus Lytechinus; species Lytechinus pictus. The sequence goes on along the minus strand of NC_087245.1, from coordinate 13,597,397 downwards.
ACTCCAAAATGAAGGTGATTTTGGTTAAAATACCACCTTTTGATTTCCAAGGGGTGCTGCCTATGGTGTATACAAACGCGGCACCCGCAGGCAAATCTTCGAGGGTGGTTCAACACCCCCGCTTCTCCGTCAGGGCCATGCGTGCGATCAGCTTATACGTGCCTTGCAAAATGAATTTCTTGATATGCACGTTTGTTTTTTTGGTCATGATAACTATTCTCCTTCATAGAATCTGGGATACATGGGGTGTTGAAAATATTGTATGCAAAATGTAATGAGTTCAATTTTCTGGGAAGATATAGGCCTACATTTTGTAATACATGTCATAGGCTAACTGCACAGTAAGTGTTGCTTGCAAATGACATCACAAAAATGAAACAAAACTTCACAAAACTGTAATTCTTTAATCGACCTCTTTGACTTTCACGATTTTATCAATAGCAATTTATATTGGACAACAGAGTGGATGGTCAGTATATTTAAATTCATTTGATTTTCCCAACGTCTTTCATTCAACATTCATATAGACATTCCGGTGGCAAATAAGAAAGTCCACATGGTGTATACCAGTGAAGCCGGGCGTGCAGTGGCAGCCATCTTTAAGAATCCTGATGAGTATATTGGTAAATATGACTATTGATAACCTACTTTTTCAGCTCAATCAAATCACAATCACCTCTTTTTCTTTCTTTTTCTTTCCTTTTAGCCCTCTCTCCTCTTTTGACTCTTAGGGAAGAGTTCAAGATGATATTTTGCCTGTAACCTCTCCCTTTATTTTGAGTATTAGCAGTTTTCGCCCCGCCACGCAGAACGAATTCTATAAGACAGTAAATGTATTGAAAATGCCTGTCAAATGACAATTTACATCTGGGAGGACTTTGTTGAAAATTGGTGACCCGGAATAGCAGTTCGTCCTAAGTTTCGGAGCTGACGAAAAGTCGAAAATATGTCAATTTTTCCAGAGTCCAGGAATTAAATATTAAACTAATTTCACTAATTTTCAACAACTACTTCTTGGTTGCTCACTGTCATGGGCAATTGATAATAGACTTTCTCTGTTCTTGAAAGTGAGATATTGGTCAACAGGTCCTCTGTTGGCAATGCCTGCTGTCCCCCCCCCCCCCCATAAACCTTTTCTACCTTGCTTAGCTCAGCCACATTTGCTCTATGGCGGCCGTATTGGCGAGTCGAAAACAGTCGTTTTAACATTTGTTGTTATAGCCACATATAGGTGGTTTGAATACATATGGATAAAACGGCTGTTTTCGACTTGCCGTATATATGGCCGCCATAGAGCAAATGTGACTGAGGTATTTACGCAACGCTTACGGCATGTGGGACAAACCTGTCAAGGCAATCGTCGATAGATGTCCACACCATTATATGTGTGTCCTATATGCTTTATGGAATATGAAACTGTCTCCAAATGTTCAAGTGCTCTTAGAGCTTAGGGCATGTGGAGACACTCTAGTATTATGGTTTCCCAATTAAGGACACAAATCGACCAAAGGGTATTTAGCCTATTGCATATGTGGGAGAAAGATTAATCAATCATCTGTGTATGTATCATATTTTCTGCAGGTAAAAGTGTTGGATTGGCAGGCGATGAAAGGACCTTGTCGCAATACTGTGATATCCTCAATTCTCATCTTGTTCCTGCTAAAGTCACGCCCTCTCAGGTAATGGAAATAATAAATTTTGTCGCTCCCTCAAGAGGCCAGAATCCACCTGATTTATTCAAACCGCGTACATAAGTTAAAAAGGCAATATGACAATCACAGTAACAAAACCGATAAAAACTACAGCTTTATTTCAAACGATACATTATCAGTCGTTATGGGCGTATCTGGATCACTGACCAGTGAATGTTTGCAACTTTTTTTCTAGCGATGTTTGAGATTCTCCAACTTTTATTTTCTTTTGATGTTTGTTGCAATACGAACTTTCTTGAACGAAAATTATTTATCATTATGTTCGGAGACGCTCGATACAGTATACATGATATATTTTCGGCGGACCGCCAGTATTCGCAAATCACAAACATGAAAAAGAACTGTCTAGGAACTTCTCTTGCAACCTTTTACGAACATTTAATGATAATTTCAAGTACTGGCAAAATTCCAAATTCCTTACATTTGCAAACATTCGCACTATGTGAGACTCCCCCTTTGATTATGTTAATGGTAATCAAAAATACAAATCGCTCTAAATCATTGATTATTTCCGATATTTTTTTCCGTGACACTATTAAAACAAAAAGAATGTAGATATATTGATTGAGTTTGTCATTGTAAGGCTGTGTGTGACTCGATAGCATTTCATTCAGCGAATTTTATGCATTTTATTGTGACATTGCAAATATTTCAGTACCTTATCAACTGTCTGTATTTTTAAAAGCCTCTTATTACCATTATAAGCATTTCTTTAAGAACATTTTTGCCACACAATTTTTTTCTTTCTGATGGAATATTCCATTTTTTTTTAGATGTTTAACGTTTATAGTTGATTAGTTGATCTTTAGTTGATTGGTTAATTTACATTTGGGTCTCATTCGAAAAATGATTTTTTAAATGCCACGACTGACAGCGTCTGATAAGTGCTAAAAGGTAAGTCAGATAATTGAAAAGTTAAATTTAGAATTTCGCTCTCATATTTGGCCATCACAATTTCCTTAATAATGTTGATTTTTTTCCTGTTACCTGCCGAATTCTTGTTGATCGCCCCTCTCTCGCATTTTTTCAGAAATAATGCACCGTAACAAAAATTCAGTTCCCTCATTTGTGGACTATTACGCCACTAATGAAAATGATGATGATGCATAAGGAGTTATTAACTTTATGAACATGATTGTCTTTGGTTGCTCCCTCTATTTTGCATCATTCAAAACAGATGACACCAGAAGATTTTTCTAAGCTGCCAATTCCTGGAGCGGATGATTTTGCCGCCATGTTTGAGTTCCTGCAAACCGACCATCCATGCTACAGCGTTGATAAAACCAAGAAACTTGATCCAGATACCATCGACTTTGAAGGGTTTGTAAAAGCCAACAAGGAGAAAATACTGGCGGCTATGAACAAGAATACGTCTCTTTGAGAGACATTGCATCATATACTTTCATACTTGAAGGAAACCGTTTTAGCCCATTCTTTAAACGGTGAAGGGTCTAGCTAACTAGGCTATGTTTACATCATTCTTAAAAGACTTACCTTAATTTAAAGCACGGTTATAGATGACAGAGAGTATTACAACGTAAAATAACAGAAAGGGAGAAAATAATAAATCTGCTAAATTTGATGAAGAATTACACAATGCATGCAAACAATGCTTTATCGGAACTTAGGGCTCAAAATGATCCTTGGCTTTATATCAGAGTAGCTGTTCAAGTTTGTATTCTCTCTTTAAACAATTCATATGCAAATGATCGAGGCGAAGTGAGGCACTTTTATCACCAAAATATCACAATTTATGAATAAAAATAATTGTAAGAATATACTATTGTCTTGTTTCAAAATGATTTACAATTTAGCATTTAATTTGCACACTCTATGAGTAAGAGGAGCAAAAACATATCACATGCTTTACCTTCATGAAATACAAAATAAAAGTAGTTTTGAACTTCGTTATTCCGATTCGTTTGTTTCGTTTCGCAAATCAAGATAATGTAATGTTTAGATGTTGTTAATATCAGATTGTGCATGTAAACTTACCGCTTCAATTCTATTCTTTATAATTATACTAATGAAATAAATCTTACTTCAGTCAGAGTGGGGTAACCCGTTAGACTTTGTTTTAATACGTCACTGGAATTTATTGTTTTATGTCTTTCAACTTTTATGTACGGACTTGCTGAAAAACAGCTTTGCGGCTGAAAGCAGGTTTTTTTATCCCGTATTTAAAAAAAAAAAAAAAAAGGAAGGCTCATTGGGCTTTTAAGTGCATTTAGAGGAAAGGTAATATTCAAACAAACGTCGAGTCATAAATATCTGACAACATCTCCTGACTCCTGGCGAATACAAACATATTTCTATTCAAGACGAGGTTTAGGTTTCACTATGTTAATATCCTGAAAAGGATTGCTTGAAAAGTTAGTGATAAATGGAAACGAAAGAGCAGGGGCGGCGATCGGGGGGGGGGGGGGCGGGTGGCACAGTGCCCCCTACTTTTTAAAGCACTTTTTACGCAAGGAAAATGCCTCCTCACGAACATTTATGTGCCGTTTTCACCTGAGAAAGAACCGTTTTCTGTGTAAGCATGTGCCATATCTCGAATCAGTGCCCCTTTTTACCTAAGAAAAGTGCCCCTAACGAACATGTCCTGTGCCCCTTTCACCTGAGAAGGACCCATTTATGCCGTTAGCAAGTGCCCTTTTGCCATCTTATAGGTGTCCTTTCTCGTATCAGTGCCCCTTACCCAAGAAGAGTGCCCCTCACGAACGTGTTCTGTACCCCTTTCACCTGAGAAGGACCCGTTTTAAGTCTGAGCAAGTGTTCCCTTGCCTTCTTATAAGTGCCCTTTTTCGAATCAGTGCCCCTATCACCTGAAAAGGATCCGTTTATGCCGTTATCAAGTGCCCCTTTGCCTTTTTATAGGTTCCCTTTCTCGTATCAGTGCCCCTTTTTACCTAAGAAAAGTGCCCCCACGAACATGTTCTGTGCCCCTTTTACCTGAGAAGGGCCTGCTTTATGTGCTAAGGAGCACCCCTTTGCCTTCTCATATAGGTGCCTGTTCTTCATCTCAGATAAGTTGTCCTGAATAACCACACTTTTCATGCCCGATGAGCGCCTGGTTTAATTCTTTATTTAGCGCCGTTCTGCTTCCTTCTGCAAGTGCATAAAGAATGAAAAAATGTAAAAATAAACCTAAGTGCCTTAAGTTACATGAGCCATGTGAGTGGGGGTAGAGAAGTCATATTTTTCTTCGTTTTAAGATCATGGCCGTACGCAGCGGGGGCAGCCCCCCCCCTCCAAATTTTGAAAACTCACATTTTTACCGCAGATTTTCACAAAATTCACCAAAAATATGCACAAAATCCATAAATTTCACTTAACAAATTGAGAAAGCGCGTCAATGATAAGCTCAGTCGCTTCGCTCCCCCGCTTTCGATTTTTTTTCCAAAAAAATTTACGGGTGCTGCCCCCCAGCGAAAAATTTCTGCATACGGCCATGTTTAAGATAGTGCCCTTTTCCCCTGTGCCCCCACCACTTTCAACTTCGCTCCGCCGCCCCTGCGAAAGAGATATTTACCCTTCTAAAGCTAAAAGTCGTCATTTTTCACCTGCTCTTGGGCCATTTTAATAACTTTACCTTATTTCACGAAAAGATTACTCCATTATGTCATCCATCATCTTCTCATTTTAGGATTTCCACGCATTCACTTCTCACTTTAACTCCTCATCAATCTCTCTTCATTCCACTATACTAACAATCCTTTTAAGGACTATCCACATGGTTAACTTATGTAAGTATATCACGATGCAAACATCTAAAGGAGAATCAGATCATGGAACAATTAGCTTGCGTGAAAGGGAAAAAAACCTTGGGGAAAAAAATCAAGAATAATATCAACGAAATTCCGAGTAGAATTGGACAAACAATACGAAAGTTACGAACACTGGGGTACAGATGAGGGGAGGGGGCGTGAGGCCATGCCCCCCTCAAGTTCCATGACCAAGATAATAAAGAGGAGGAGGAAGAGAGAGAGAGAAAGGTAAAGGAAAATGGGTAAAGTGTGATATTATATTCTGATTGTCATGTCACAATCTAACATAAAATTAGATTTTCATATTAAACAGGTCTAAGTTTTTGCTTGCTCGGGATATAATACGTGTATCATGCTATTTTTTGCTCATTACGTTATTGGTTGTGAACATTGAATGTCGAGAACATACACTAATGTCATATTAACGATACAGATCCTTCTATTGGCAATGCAAACAAGGTCTGTGATGTCACATTATGTACAATTCTGCCTTATAGACACTGAAAATATACCCCAAAACATTTATTTTTGCTCATTCTACTGATAGAACAATCTATTCATCCATTATATAATGTTGAGAAATCTGTATTACCTGCCTTCTCATAAGACAAGAATCCCTGATCTTGCGATAGACTAGATTAAGAAGAAAATTTAAGTGCTAATGTACTAAAGAAATTGATAAGTTTGTCACAGATTCTTGGTCGCATTGCCATTGAGAGGATTCATTGATATTAAAATGTTCATTACTTTCTCGTTATTCATTCAATCTTTCTCAAACTTTCATTGATCTCTTTCTTTGATTTTTCTCTCTTGAATCAATTCAAGTTATTTCAAGGGTTTCATTCTCCCTTAAAGAACATCTTATCTCCAATTGTATAATAAATATGTTCAGAATAAGTCATATGAAATCTGCGTCAATAAGTCAGTTCGTAGTTCCACTCTGCGCATGATCAGAAGATTCTGCGCATGATCAGAGGAAGAGGAAGGTCATTGGTACTAAAGTGACATGGTGGTTTAAAATTTAATGAGATAAGCACCAACTTTGATGTCATGATTATTGATATATTCTTTTGAATTGTGTTTTTAATTTACATCCACAAAAAAATGCGTCCACGAATGACTGGTATATTTCACAGTTTGCCAAGTACATTTGTACAACATGCTCTAATAAGCATTCAAAGTAGAAATGCAACAAATACCTTCATTGATGTGCTGTTCTAGTCACCTGGTCTATTCCTACTATGTAAGAAAAGCTTACGTAATATCATAATGAAAGAAATGAAAGGTCATATGACAAAAATTGTCAATGAACTAACTACGAACTGGTCAAGTAATCATTCCAACGGAGATAGTGGTTTTTGAAACCCCTGATCCACGTTTCCCTAATATTTTAATACAGATAAAATGAAATGGAGATTAGTTCTTTTGTAATCGGACTTGTTTTTTTGTTATGTTTTTATAATTCATGTTTTAATTATGTATACTAATGAATAAGACTAAATGTCAGAAGAAGGACAAGGTTCCCAATTATGAGTTATTCATAATAAAACAATCCGTATCATACGAACCAGATTATATGTGTCTTTACTATTCTTCTATTTAGAGTGACCAATATTGACATAATAGAGAGTTTTCGCAATCAAGGCGCGGCCGCTCTCTATAGAGTGAGTTTGAAAAAAGTTTCCAAATGGTTTGAAGCTGTCTTGTCTAATTTATGAACATTTAGTCATTGATTTATTGATATATCATGAAAGAGTTATCCCCCGCTCACTTTGGTACCTATTTCATATGGATATTTGCATGCATGACTGACTGACTACGAGGCAATCTCCAGAAGATCGTAAAATTTCAGTTGCGCCAAGTAGCTGGGTGAAAAAAGTAACTTGTGTGCACACAGAAACACATCTAACCATCATTCGACATAGAGACGCACCCACCCTCACACCACACTCACTTTTTGGCGCCATATTGGCCTGTACAAAGCCTAATAGGATAATCTATTGTTTTCAACCTTATTTCTCACTTTTCTTTGCCAATTTTAATTTTAAGTTGTTTGAGGTGTACAAGAATGAATATTTGATGATGTTTTGATGTCAATGTTTTTTTCACTTTTACCATATGGGGGCGGACTTTAAGAAAAATGACCCAAAATTGTAAAATATTACCCCAAAATGTAATTTCCCCCCTTTTTCGCACTAGAATTAGGACAAAAAGATTACAAAATGAAATGAATATTTCTTGTTATACAGTCCAATAACAGAGGAATACATCACATGTAATTCATATGATTATTATTGGTCAATTGATGTAAAAATTAACTCCATTTCAGGATTTTATGCAGTAAAAACCTTACTACAACACTAGATGGCGCCATGACTTATCATGATGATATTAGTGTGGTACGGTATGTCATGACACAGCTGCTGTAGGACTTTTGTGCCAAAACTGATTTTTGCATTTTGGATTCACTTGGGTCCAATCTATCAGGAAGGGATAGCATTCAAATTCTCCCGACCCTCACCAACTGCCTGAGGGTGGGGATCGCCTATCTCAAGACCCCCTAAAATCAGGTGTATTAGCAATTTTGCGACTGGTTAAAAATGGAATTGCTTTATGGTATATTTATCATCCTTAGACAGCTAGAATGCTCATATCTGAAGACTTCCAGTTAGATCACCACATACGCACACACATGCACATAATCAGTATTGAAATAAAAAATTATGTAATGTTTTATTCATTGATCTTCACAAGATTTAGAGAACTTCCGAACTTACAAACCTGCACTGTGCCTCACTTTCTAAGGTAGGGCCTACATACCAGTCAATGTACGACCAAAAATACCCTTACCCGGAAAATTTGCAACAATTTGTTTTTCAACAGTTTTAGTACTATTTGACCTCATGAATATTATACTAAAAATCTACAAAAATCCGCATGGAGGAAAGTGGTTATTTTCAAGATAACATCCAAGATGGCAACCATTCACTGAAAATTAATTAATATATGACTCACTCATTAGCCACCCTAGAATACTATTTCGTTTCATACTCCATGGTCTAGGAGGTAAAATAATTTTTTGACACGGGGTAGAGTAAATATAAGGACTCCAGGGTACCTGGAAAATCCAAGATGGCATCAAAAATGGCTGCCGTACTGTGCTAAAAATCCACAATTCATCTATTACTTAACGTAAGCGGCTTTGCTTTGCTTTCAATTCCATGATTTTAAGGGGGAGTAAGGACAGTGAGTGGTCTGGTGTGTCCAAAAATTAATGATGGCTTCCAAAAATTTATTCTGAAATGGCTGCTATACTTAAAGCAGACATAGCTCATTCTACATCGGCCAGGGAAATGTGATTTTGATGTTTAAACCACTGGTTTCAAGGGTCAAGCATTATTAGGATAAGTTACAAGGACAGTCAGTGGTCTGGTGTGTCCACAAATCCAAGATGGCTTCCAAAAATTGATCTTAAAATGGCTGCTGCTACTTATAGCGGACATAGTTCATTTTATATCGGCCTGGGAGATGTCATTTGGTGTCTAAACCACTGGTTTCAAGGGTCAAATAATACATTAGGACAAGTTACATGGATAGTCAATGGTCTGGTTTGTCAAAAATCTAAGATGGCTTCCAAAAATTGATTCTAAATTGGCTGCTGATACTTATTTATAAAAGCGGACATAGCTTATTTCATATCGGCCTGGGAGATGTAATTTGGTGTCGAAACCACTAATTTCAAGAGTCAAATAATACATTAGGACAAGTTAAGGATGGTCAGTGGTCTGGTAATATGAAAAAAATCTGATATGGCCTCCAAAATGCAGGTTCTATATTGACTGTGGTTATTTAAAAGTAGACATAGTTCACTAGAAATGCATATTGTTGATTTGATTTGGTGTCTACGCTAGAGTTTAAAGGGTCAAGTTGAAAGAACAGTCGGGTGTCAAGTATGTCAACAAATCCAAGATTGCTTCCAAGAATGGGGTCTTAGATGACTTAAAAGTGGATATAGAACATTAAACATACACCTGGGGATATTATTTTGATGTCTACACTAGTATGCCAAGGGTTAAAAATACTTAAAGTTGAATTAAGAAGACGATTCCAAATATTGAGATATTTACATTAATAGCAACCTTACAACCCCCCCAAACACTAGGAGGTGATTCGACCCCCTATTTTCTTTTTTCAAAATAGTGAATTTGAACGATTTATCCCTACCCATTTTCCCCGAGTTCGCTCCTGCAATGCCTACCGAGACGGGTGTTCTCTGACTGTGACGTCACGGGGGTATTCGGTCCCGGTGTAGTGAACAAGGCAGTGCCGTTTTGTGTGCTATGCACGAACGCCTTCATATTTACTTTTGTGTCAAAACTTCATTTTGTCGCTTTTGATTTTATGTGAACGATATTGAAAGTAATAATTATTCAAAGTCATATAATCAATAATATGTCCCTACATTGTTAAAACTGTTCTTCTATGTAGCGATTTTAGACGATTTTAATGCCTTGTTTTCGTTCGGGACTGTGTCCGTGGCGAAACAAGTCATAATGGAATAAACTGCAGTTGAAGTTGTATCTGCGAATGGAAACTCACCCCCTTCTTAATTCAACTTTAAAGACTGGTTACTATGATTATGCAGTTATCCATTTTGCCTTAAAATCTAAGTTGGCTTCCAAAAATGGGTTCTAAAAATGACTATTGTTACTTAAAAGTGGATATATCGAATATCCACCTGTGAGATATATTTTTGTGCCTATGGGATAAGTTATCATATTGATTCATGAGCACCCATTTTGATGAAATTTTTAAATCTACATTGGTTTTTGGACAAATTGGAAAACTAAATATTCTTGTTACCTGTCGAATGTATTATCTGACCCTTTATACCACCGTGTAGACACCAAAATTTTTTTCTCACAGATTTATATCGTATGAACTCTGACCATTATTGAGTGTAAGGAGTCGTTTTAGATGCCATTTTGAAAACCCTCTTGGATTTTTAGGCAAAATGGACAAGTGCATATCTTTGTAACCAGTCTAAAGTATTATTTTAATCATGAAACCACAGAGTGGATACCGAAATCATAATGTCCTTATCCATTCTAAGTGACAGCAGTCATTTTAGACTCAGATTTCTTGACGCCATCTCGGATTTTTCGACATACTAGACCACTGACTGTCCTTGTTATTAATTTTCTGACTTTAAAAATCATGGTTTAGACATCAAAACCATATCCTTGATGGATATTATATGTCCATTTGTAAATAACAGCGGCTATTTTATACTCCATTTTTTAACATACTTGACCAACAATTGGTTAAACCTTAAAAAAATACACAGAAAAGATTGATTCACTTGTCCGTTCATTGAAACACTTGATACGAATGAGTCCATGTGACACATTTTGCGACAAAGTGTTTCACTATACGTACTAATTGACTCAATTTTACTCGAGCGACTCACTATTTTCTCTGATAATATTACACGCCATTTTAATAAAGGAGAAGCACGTTAGGTTGTAATGTAAAATTGAGAAATAGAATGAGCAATAACTTTCTGCAAATATGGTACCGATACTACAAGTAATACAACACGAATAGAATATTATTATGCACCCAAGTTGGGTATCATGTACTATTCTTGCTGTTCCAAAGACACATAAATAAAAAGATATATATTAAAGAACTGTAATTAAGTTTTAAAATGTTACCTCAAAATGTTAAAAAATTCCGAGCATCACCTTATTAGGAAGAAATATTTATTCAATGACGCCTTTTCTTAAATATACATGAGTTTAAATTATATACGTTCTATCATAAATACACATGGCTTATATACTGCCGAAGTACTGGTACTAGCTATGCGGTAACTACTGGTAACATATGTATATGATTTGATTATTAAATCATGCAGTCGTTCTAGATTTACAAATCAATCTTGAAGGAGAAATGCATACGAATATATTTTATGAACCACCCTGTATATCCGAGAAAACCCCATTACCTTTATAGCTTTTGACATATGCATACGAATATATTTTATGAACCACCCTGTATATCCGAGAAAACCCCATTACCTTTATAGCTTTTGACATAGTCCTCACGCGCTGCTTATCTCTGCCGAACATAGTTTGAAAGTAGACTTAAACGGCAGAAAGCATTTACAGCAGTGATCACGGACTAAACTGGTCTAGATCTAGACGTTAGTTAGTGGAGGTGTTGTTGTGTAGTGGTTAAGTCACTTGACTCTTAAATCAAGTATCGAGGATTCGAATTCCACTAGGCTGTAAATCCTGTAATGGCATTCGGCATGCAAGGCACTTATCCACGTTTGTCTCTTTCCACCCACGTATTATATGGGTTCCTGGTAAGACTTGAAGTGATTAGAATGGCATGTGCACTGGTTAAGAATGATTGCCTGACCTGGATGCTCCCCAGGGAGTGGAGATGGTGCACTTTATTTGTGAAAAAGTGATGGATCTAACGAGCGACCGGGGTAATGATAATTACAAGTAAGGTACTTAGAAACACAAAATATGAAGCGCTATATAAATGTCACTGTTGATTTTATTTGTTCATAAAACTCTACACTCAATCATTGCTTAGGCCTATATACAGCAAATATGAGTGGGTGTAGGGTTTTTCTGAACAAGTAATTACTAACGTCTAGACCTAGACTTGGTCCGAGCCGCTCCACCTCGCACATTTACTCTAATACCAAGTATTCAGGCGCGTTTAGGGAAATAACAGCTCCGAGTGCCTTGGCTAAAGGATATAACTTTCATATAGCTTCCTATGTTTGATTTTTAACAAAATTGCAGATGGACGCAACCAATTTAATCCAAGTACTTCAACATTTTTTCTAATTTGTAGATTTCTCTTGACATGAATTGTTCAAAGTTCATGGTCTCTGGATGCAGTTCCTTCGTTTTCTCTATGTCGAAAGAAGGGTGATCTGAGTGATAAAATTCACACATCGTGCAAATGACCTCCGCACTTGGTCGTTTGGCAGGTGGTTGACTCTCAACAAACTCCTCAGCTGTCATCTAATATAACAAAGAGGTTGAAAAAAAATCATGATAGGATATCCGATTACTGTCAGTGGATCTGTCATTCGTGACTTCGTAAGGACAATTTATCAAACGATGATCCAAAATACATTATGATAATGCCAAATAATTATGACTTGATGCTATAACAAACTGATAGCATCCAAGGCCCTGGGAACGACTTTTGTTAACACAACAGGGGTGCCGGTTTAAATTTGACATTAAAAAAAGGTTTTCAGGAAGTGAAGCAAAAAAAAAGTTTTGCAACAAAATGAACGTTAATTTCGGTTCAATATTTGCTATTTAAATTACGTAACATTTTTCCAGGGGGTGCTGCCTATGATGAATAATACACGCAACACCCCTAGGGAAATCTTGGTGGTGCTTCAGATCAGCACCCCGCTTCCCAGGGCTATGGTTGCATCATCAGTGGTGAATACAGATTTAGGATAACTGGATAAGCGTAACCGTAAAAATACCGGCTGTATTGTCACGCAATCGCTGCTGATGGACAAAAGAGGGATTATTTCTCAAATATTTGATATTTCTGAAAGTGATTATTACGGATTATGCCAACTAGGCAGTGGGTCAGATGCATAAAAAAGTAGCAATTGCCTTTGCTAGGCTTTTGCTTGGCCTTTGCTTGGTTCCGCACGCATAAAAATGAACGAGCAAATGCTTTTGCTAGTAACCTTAAGCAATTGCTAACTGCCTGGTAACATTTACTTGACGATTGCTAAAAAGCGTATGCATACAGCGAACATTTCGTTTGTGTGTTTAAGCATTTGCTTGGGGGTTTCAAGCTCCGTCAGAGCAGCTTGAACATTTGCTTGATCAGGGCCCGGATTCCCCGGATCAGGGCGTTCGCGTTTTATAATCATGGCTATGCAGCTGAGAGAGAACTCCACAATATCTTCCTATAGCAAACCGAAATCAAACTATACAAATTCAGTAATTAGAAACCAGTTAAAGGAAAAGTTTGACACACGACTAAGGAAAAGATGTTACATGAGATTGATATTTTGCACTGCCAGTCCGCCACACCTCTGCATTCGAGTCCAGCCTTTGTCGAGTCGTGTTCGCACCAACGGGCTGCAGCGGGACGTGGCTATTGTTCAAAACGCTTGCAATTGCTTTCTGAAGGCAGGAAACGGGATTAAGAACAAGCAAAGGTTTATGCATACTATACGAATTAAAGCAATTGCTAAGGCATGATATTTTGCTTTGCTAGCATGTTTTATGCATCTGACCCAGTGATGACAACTTTCGTGAAATCGTCCACAGGTCGCTCACCATCGGTAATTATTTTGCTTATTAATTTTTATTTGGCCGCAGTTTGGGGTCACCAAGCGAAAATGAATATGCAGAAAATTGCTTGCCACCTTGTATTGCATAGACTTTGCACACACAACACAAATGTTGCTGAGCCTTTTCATGTAAAATCTTACCTTTCCAGCTGAAATAGTATCATCACCACGTAACTTATTGATGACGTCACAACACTCTTGGATGGTCAAGTGGTCACCGGCGAGTCCAATTGTCAGACCTGCAATAGGTGTACAAATTAATAAACGACAAAATAATATGAACACAATCATCATGACATTAAAGAGCCTGATATGTGTTATGTCCGGCAGCTTCTTATTTATGACACAACTTTTGTAAAGCCGAATCCTGCTAGTTTCTCTTATATCATACCGTCTTTGTACACTGAAATTTCCTATTAGAATTGTCTCCCTTATATTGATCCACGTATCGGGTGCTTTTTTTTGGCCATGTGATTTTGACAACTGAATGTTCCTCACATAATCGATATGTAAAAAAAAAAAAATATATATATATATATATATTTATATATATATATATATATATAAATATGGATATATATATATATATATGTATAAATATGGCAGTAGAGCCACTGAAAGATCTAATTTAAGTATTCAATCATATGGGTTTACGCATTACGGTCCAAACCAACCTTGTGACCGTCGACTACCCTGCAGGAAACCAAACGACATACCCCTATACCATGGAGCTCCATGCCCATACGTACACAAGAGCCCAAACCACCCCCTCCTATACTCAAGCAGATACCATTAGCTGTAGAAAAAAAGAATATCAGGTCTGTCGTCAAACGAATGCATCTTCAAAGAAGCAGCGCCGACATACGACGAAGCCCTGTAAAACAGCGGATTCGAAACACTGATCAGTGGTGACGACCCATCGCAGCACGCAGACACAACCAAGTCGTCAAATCATCAGTCTGCCTGAAAATTGCCGAAAGCGTGAAACCGACGCGTCGGTTGTAGACCAAGCTGACCAAGGTATGAATATATATATATACTTAAAAAATATATATATGTGTGTGTGTATGAGAAGTTGTGTGTGTGGGGGGAGAGGGTGTGGGTGTGTGTGTGTATGTATGCATTAAACAGCGCATCCCCCAAAAAAAACCGTAAACACAATTTCATACACGATTAGATTTACCTGGGCGTGAAAGCACAGGGTTCGATTCTCAGCCACGAGCCACGGCACCCTATAAATCCCTTTTGGCATAATCACACTGAATAGCCAAACATTATTTTGGTAGAAATAAGTGGTGTGTGTCTACCTGGTGGATGATGTTTTGTAAGATGTATTCTCGGGGCGGGGGGGAGGAGGGGGCTGACCGTGCGGTTAGTAATCATGTTTGGAACGTAACAAATAGGAGGAAAGAGATATTCCACCTCATTAGCTAAGTTAAATATTACTGATGATTTTACTTGGCAGAAGCGGATCACTATCCCTTGATAGGTAGTATAGTCTCTTACCTTTATACTTCTCAGGATCGTTAAAAATGGCTGCTACAGGTCCCCCTACTGCCTTATGTTGGTATGAATGCAATTTCTTTCCTTCCATAGGAATATCTGAATGATGGAGAGAGAGAAAAAATAATGGGAAAAATTTAAGAGAGAGAGACATAGAGAGAGGGGGAGATACCAAACTAATAAGAGAGTGCACAATAATTATGAATAATACAGGCTTACAAAACATTATGTAATTATTAAAATTTAGTAGAGTAGTAAATTGCATTTTGATATCAAATTGTTAATTCAATTATGCATATCGAGCGTGTGAAGAATAACTTTCCATTCACGGGGGAAACAATTAAATAATCGTTAAAAAAAATTAGTTATGATAAACGTTGTTCTTGATAGAGGCGTACGCCGTGGCTTATCAGGTGACGCCATAGATAGTTCACACCTAAATGAAGTAGGAAGAACGAAGGAAAAGAAAGGTCATCATAATTATCCGGGGATAATTAGTATTTCAAATACTCAAAATGCACTCGAAACATTTAACGAGAAAATCCTATGAAAAATGCTAGATGAAGAAGTTATAAGATGTGAAAAATATTCGGTTGAACAATCTTTAGTCAGAGATTTATCATGGTCTAATGTGACACCGCGATATATAACACGATTAGACTGTTGGTTTTTTTATGGACCTTCAAATTCTAAACACAAGTTAAAGTGTATTTGATAATTACTCATTATGATTTTCCCGTCTTCTGACTTCTGCAGAAACGCCATGAAAAAGCCCATGGGCATTGCCAAATGCAGCGAAGTAGCCGATAGACCCGATGCAAACAAATATTCTTCTATTTCTGCTAAATCGTCCATGCTTGGCACGTCTTTATTCAAAAGTTTCTTAACGGATTTAGATCCAATAATCACGACATGCTTCACATCTGCTGACTTAGCCGCATCCACCATGTTTTTTCCCTGTAGTATTATGAAAGAGAAGCAGATAATATGAATCAGCAGAATGCTAAATCAAATCATTGCATTCGTGACCAAGTTTTTTATGGTTTGCTACTGTTGCTATTGTTTTGCCTAATATTAATGTTGGCGACAATTTCAATAATTCGTTTTCTGACGACATGTTGATATGACTTGCAATGATATCGAAACATGTTGGAAGAATTAGGTACAACATCGTCAAGAGTTTAAATGTGCAAACGGGTTGGTGAGGGGGGGGGGGTGCTGTGAAAAGCCGGGCTTGTAGAATTTTATAATGAACAGATATGTTAAATGATATTACATGACGTGGTTTTGAGATGTGGATTATGCATCCATCGATCAACACAGGGCAAATTTCATTGCTTTAGATTACACTTTATAAACGCCATTTTCCGGGTATTAGTACATCACCCACACTTGGCCATGTGGTCGCATTTGAACAAAATGCCTCTCAGGGGAGGCTATATAGGCACTTTAAATAATTTTGATTTTTAGATCGATTCTTTGATAGAAAAATATGACTGATGATAAGTTTTATCACACTCTCTTGTTAATGTCAAGAATGTTATTATTCAAATAATCAAATACATTTAGACACTAATACAGATATATAATGTACAAGTATAAAACAATGAAAATTGTATACTTCAATTTCAACCCCTTAGGACCCAACTGTTTAGAATTGGACAATTTTTCCTTTCCATATTAGATTTTAGAATGCACCTTTCACGTAATAACATGCGAATTGTGATACATTGTTCCATTCTATCTACATTGATTTCAAGCCTTATATCAAGCCTAAACATATAAGCTTCTGATTTATACAGGCTTTGAAGCATGTATTAAGCTTTTCAAAAATGAAAGTATTCATTAAAAATGTGAATTATACAGGCATCCCATTCTAAACTTTCTAATCTTACCAAAGTGTAGTATTCTCTCTTTTTCTTTTTGTCCTCATATTTCAATACTTGACAAACCGTAGGGGCAGTCGTTTCCACTGCATCATTATTATGCTGCACTCAACCCAGGTGAGATGAAACGGTACCTGGCATGATTAATTTCCTTGAATGCAACAAGCGCTTGAAACAACAGCTGGATCTCAGGCAGGGATTCATATAACACACCTTGGCAGTTCAATAAATGTTATGTTTTTTTAGACTCTCACCATTTGAATTTCTTTAGCTTGGTCTTTGATTTTATAGTAATCTGTAACTATGAAGACACCATAAGCACCACCAAATGCGTTTTCCAGTGAGGGTTTATCCTCCGCCGAAGCTTGCATCATTTCAACTCCTAAAAAATACAAAGTGGTTGAACGGGTTAGTTTCCTGTCAATTATATAAAAAAATGAAATAATAAGAGCAAAAAAAAAAAAAAATCCATTTGTCTGTTAGCAAAACGAAACAAATATAGACATTATATTGAGGCAAATGGGATGAATATTTACTTTTCTTTACTTTATAAACGGTAAACGTAAAAAGTCTGCTTTAACCATCTACTTTAATGCTTTATTTTTCTCTCTCTTTTCCATTATGGTAACGGATTAAAGAATTTGTATACAACCTTGCTTGTATGTATGTCCACTCTTAATTTCCCTCTATATTAGTCGGCTCCAGTATGTCAAGCCCCACCCATTTCTTCCCTCTCTCTTTCTCTCTCTCTCTCTCTTTCGAGCTTAATAGCTTCCAATAATCAGCAAAGCTTAGAACGCCAACCCTCCTATTTTTGTTTGTTCAAAATCACTTTAAACGACTTTTTAGGAGAGTGAAATCTATAGACCTGAATAAAGTGTGCATCAGAGCACGTCAGAAATGGGATCAGATGGATTCTTAATGGATTTAATCTTTCCACTGATATGTTGTGCATTGATTTGTTGTTGAACGGAAGGGCGATAATACTATACTTAAAGAGAAAATTATACTATGAAAACTACCTTGCGTATAACCCCCCAAAAACTACACATTTTGGAAAGGGCTGCCTGATTGAAATGATATCACTTTTTTTTTTTTGGGGGGGGGGTTCTTATATGGATAGCCGATAAAGTCAAATTTTAAGTGACACCAACAAGTTTGAAACTTTTCACACATGAGTGAGCACTGTCCACTTGAATAAAGGGTATGAACATTTGACTGGGCAGGCAGGAATTAGCCTTCCGATTTCTTTCAGTTTTTGAGAGGCGAATCCTTTAATTGGAAATTTGCAAAGCAGTGCTCACTCAAGTATGAAAAGTTTTACAACTTTTTTAATGTCATTTGAATTTTGACTTTATTGGCTTTCCAGGGGCAGCAGAAACGGGAGGGTTAAGCCAACGCCCACTTTTTTCCAAACCGTGTACAAAAACGTAAAAATGACCATCTGATTGTGATTGTTGTTATGGTCAGCCCCCCCCCCCCCCCACTTTCAAAACCGTTCCGCTGCCCCTGCTTTCCATTTGTATATATACCGGTATATTATGTCTTTCCCAAAAAAGTGATTCATTTTATATTTGGCAGCCATTTCAAAAGTGTATAGTGTTTTTTTAGACGAACTATATGTAGTTCGAGACTGACAACAAACCGACCGATGTTATCTCATTGGAAAAAACGTAATAGCTTCTATAGGTCTGGATTACGCTTTACCCCAGTGATCATATAGCATTACGCATATGTTTTGTAGATATGAAAGAACCTTTAGAGCAAGGTTGTAAGAAAAAAAAAGAGATTGATCCGATTTATATTTCATTGAAATAATCATCTATGGTTTGGGAGTATTTCCTAAGTTTGAGATATATAATTGATGGCATTCTAACTGCAACAATTTAGCATTCATTTTTAACGAATACATGTACAAAGAGACACTAAGCAATTTAAAAAAATATCAACAAAACATCAACAACAAACACAATTTATAATGAAAGTATAATTAGCACATAAGGGTGTTATGAGAACGCATGATAATAACATTGAATCAGTTTATTTTCATATCGTGTTTTGAAAATATTGATAAAGTTCGTATTTCAAATTGTTCGAATTTCAAACAATGCCGTATTATGGGACCTGTCTGATGTTACGAAAATTAAGATTTTAAAATTTAATCCATGAGGCTTTCGTAATTACCTTGTATAGTGATTATTAATGGTAATGAGAAAGGTTTTAGTATGATCCCACTGGATCAAAGAAGCAAATAGTTGTAATTTCAGGGTTCTTTAACGGTTTAAATAAAAAATGTCAATAAGAAATTGTAACTTATGTTCATCGTACGATAGAAGAATTTGATAGAAAGCACTCATTCAATGAACTAGGTTTTCTGGTAGAAAGATAACATGAATGTGATTCAGGCCTACCTAATTCAGCAAGTGATGTGGCCGTGTAGCCCTTGACATTACTGGTGATTCCTCGAACTGTCAAGGAACTAGATTCAAGAAGGGCGTAAACAACGGATTTTCCGACAGTCCCAGTCGCTCCACAAACCACGATCAATTTCTCCATCCTGTACCTTATCGTTTTCAGCTGATATAAAAGGATGAGAGTCGAGCTAACACTGCCAGAAATTTTCAAAATGCCGTTAAGGAGATGTCTATCAGAAAGTGACAGGGTATCAGGTGGGGCTAAAGTAGATATAGGACTCGCCGTTCCATTAATTACATTTACTCGTTCATCAGGGCATGCTTTCTATTGTACCAAGTTACAGAGCCATATAAGCTGGATGATTTCGAATAAAGCAATGGAGTATCCAAGGAACACAGAACTATTTAGATGGTCCAGTTGCGTCATACGTGTCATACATGAGTGATAAAATTGAAAAACTAGAGTCCACCAAAAAAATAAATTTGTTTTATTGACACTCGAAGCAATCCCATTAAAGTGAATTGTTTACAAAATTTGGTGGGTTGTGGGCTTGTCGGTATACAACCAGCAAACAGGGGCGGTGCCAGGGTATTTGACGGTGGAGGGGGTGATGAATGCGTCGCGTATTCTTCTCAATTAAATTATAGGCCTAAGGATATTACTGAGTTAAACTGACCAGATATTTCATTTTTATATACTCTCCCTCATTTCTTCACATTTTTCCCTTTTTTCACTACTTGAGAAAGCAAAGGGAGCCGCAGTGGCCTGCCCCTCCCTTTTTCATCCTAGTCGACCACCCCCTGTACACAATAAGTCATGATACCGAAAGTTCCTTTTAATTAGCATGATTAGAGGAATGGTCTCTCTTATGAGAACCGACCCTCTTTAATAGTCTTTAATAGTTCCGAAAACTGTTCTCCCAGCGGGCCCTGCTTAACATGATTCTGTTACTATGGGAAATACACAATGGGAAATAATTACATAGAACAGGAAAGCATTAATTTGTTTCATGTACATTATAAGACAATAAATAATTGAACAAATAAAACATTAAAAATCCATTTTTTTTCTTAAAAATTGCAAGGATGTATATGTAACGGTAAATTGTTTATGAATATGTAAGTCTAGTGGCTGTTGAGCATTCTTTAAATTCTGATAAGTTATTCCATATTTTTGGACCATTAAATCGTAAGGATTGTTGAGATGTGGTTTTACGTGCTAGAAATGAGCGATAATATTTACTCTCACTCTCTTGCGGGTTGGATATGTATGATGAGAGTAATTTGTTTTAAAAATATTTTTTGAAAATTTCTTGAAGTATATTCATTCTATAGTTGAACATAAAAATAGCAACACCCATGTCTATAAAATCATCTATTTTCAAGACTTTGAATTGAAAAACTGTTTATGGGTATTGTCGGGTGTGAATTGTCGAGACTGACGTCATAAGCGATGATTTCGAGGCGAAATATGAGTTGGCCAGTGAGGGCGTTGTCAAAGCGTGCTGCTAAAAATTCTGAGTTTGGAGTTGTTTTGTTGCCCGACGATGCCATTGATTTTGGTTTAAAAATGATGTGAGTATACGAGCATTTAATCTTGAAGTTAAATAGTTCAATTATCTATACAACTGATTTAATAATAATTTCATGGGATTTAAGTATGATTATTTGAAGTGCCAAATTACTGTATCTTGAGTTTCAATATGTGAATGAAAGTGCGTGTGAAAGTGCACGCTAAGTGTGTTACGTAATGGATAATTAGGCACCTTTCGCAATCCTCTACAACGCGAGATTAGAGTCGGGTAACTCAAAAGTTAACAATTAATCATGGACTCGATTTTCAGATTGATTGTACGTTACAGTCAATACAATCAAACGTAGAAAACTGTTCTACAATCATTGCTGAGCTTTGTGTTATATACAGGCCCTATAGATCTTGCTTTTCGTGTGCAATGCTCTTTCATACGATACCAGCATGGAGCTAGAATAGCTCTATGATACCAGCATGCCATGCCATTTGCCTGGCTGAGCTCGCGGCGGGACTGTACCTGTATCATGGCTATGACTCCAGCTGGCTGGAGACATGCGAAATGTAGATTATGACATGGATAAGAAAGTGGTTTTTCAGACAAATCGAGTACATATTGAGTAAGGAAAAACTTACCGAATTAAGGCTTAGATATAGATCATTATACAGTCCATCGAATCGATATTGCATTTAATGTACATTATTGGTGGATCACTGGCAATTGATTCCATGAGTCAGATCACCTCTCCAGCCGGAACCATTTCCGCATGCGTTGACATATACACAGCATGCAATAGGCCATAAACCGTCTGGAAAAACATCTAAATTTGCGGGGTTTTCTTCATTTGCCTGCTCTTATACACAAACGATATGCCTCTAGCACACAATGTAATGGGCAGTATGTTTTACTTTCCGCAGAAATGGGGGATTTCCCTGGGGGTACACTTCCGTTGATGAGTGGATACCAGGCGCGACCATGGGGTTTTGAAAAGCACCCTAAACAATGGAAGTAAGTCTTTTCCAGATTATGAAAATGCATCTCTTAAGTATTTGGGTTGTGACACCCTACAAGTATTGGAAATATATCCCGTTTTTCAGTATTTTAATCATCGTTTTTGACACCCTTATAATGCTACATATGCCTATACGTAACGTACTTACCCACTCTTTCCCTTTTTACGTATGGTCGCGCCTGGTATCCACTATTTAATGGGAGTGGGCCCCCCGGGCGGCTTCTCGAGCTCAGGGAGGAACCAAAAGTGGATTTGGAAAGTCGTCCTAAATCGGATAAATCGCTGTTACCATAGTAGCAACCAGAATTTTGCACACGAAACGCATATTGAATGTTTCCGTCGCAGATGCGAAACGAAAAAAAATATCATGTCACACAATTTGCATTGCAGGACAGAATTTTACGACCATGATGACGGGCCCAAAAAGTCTCTTCCAAAATCAACTACCGTCGTAAATAAGCGTGCGCGTCCTCAAACGAAAGGTCGGGAATGAATCGGGTACGTGAGCACTTACGTTAATGTGTCGTAGAGTGCGCTATTCCTTATTGTGTGACAATACCAAGTACTTGTAGGTTTTTTTACTACAACAAAATATGACTATGAGTTCTTTGTTTACAGTTAATATAAGGGCTATGACTAAAACAAAGTCCGTATAAATTTGGAGTACATTTATGATAATTAGTGTAGTTCATGTGAGACAAAAAAGGGCAATGTCAGACAAGGTGGAGATATTTCAAAGCTGATAGAGGCTCATGAGAATGCCTTGAGTAGAGGTTTAATTTAATAGAAGGTTGTGAGAATTCAGCTTAATGTAAGCATATATTGAAAGAATGACACTCGATACAACAAAATCTTAGTATTTCAAGCAAGATGGATATTTATTTGCATGATGATATTTATTTGCATGTAAAAAAAAAGAAGTAATTTAATGATACATGTGAGAAAATGTATTGGTTGCAAGACATGTTGACTAATTATCAAGTGTTTATTGTTTATATTAAATTACAGACTGAACCTGCACAGTTGCACGGTACTTTACATGGACTTGGCTAGTTCTGTCGTCGATGGTGTCAGGGGTTGTACGTCACAGGTATGATAAAATGCAATAAGCAATGTTTTTGTTATTTTTATTAATATTTACTATATATTATATATATTCATATATTATATCATCATATACCATTTTCAAATTCATTTTTAGCCCGTTGCATCGGGACCATGGTCAAAATCAGCCATACTGATTTTTTTCTTTATAAATGAATTAAAATGAATTAATGAAATAATGAATAGATGTAATATATAAGGCATACTCGTACAGTGCGTCCCAGAATAAAAGGAAACCGGGAGTCCCATGTCTTTTTTTTATTTCAATTATTCTTCTTTATTTTGAGATCTAACATGAGACAAACACTTCACGCATTACTGAGGAAGACGAGTTTGAAATTTTAGTGTCGAAACCAGTTTGCGCAGAAAAATTGAACAAGATTGGTTTGTGATAAGAATACTGCTTATTCGACGATTGGCTCATCATTAGCTTTTCTTATGTATTCATTGTTATGTTTCTCACACTGATCCATGAAAATACATGTTAATATTCAATGTTTGTAATCTGTCACGCGTGAACGATTTGCTAAGCTGATTATCTCAAATTGAAGATGAGATTTCATTCTTACCAGAAGTATTTATGGTAAAAACACAATTATTTATTGTGAAATCTATCTCTGAAAACGGGTTTCCTCTTTTTTGTGGGACGCGCTGTATAACATTTTCAATTTGCAAATATCCATTCGTGGATAAAAAATCTGAAAATTGCCTGCACCTACAGAATTCAATCGCATATTCAAAAGTCATTAAAGGAGATATCATCCTATGGGTAATCTCCATTTATATAACTTCTTATTTGCTGAAATTTAAGAAAAATAGCACGTCCAAAAAGTTACAATAAAATCTCATATCAGGGGCTTTTTAGACGCCATTGGGATTAACAGTTGCTTACATCAATTTCTTTAAAATTCTGCATAAAAGGGTGTTCTATATATTCTAAATCTGAGAATGAATGATTGAAAAGAAACCAATATTTAGTAGCCTGGCTCTTTCATGTAAAGTCCAATGTGACCCCTCCCTCATGAAAGTGAGGCACGGTTTGCGCAACGGGTGGAGAATCCCCTGTGATTTACCAAGCAGTGAAAGTGAGAAAATTAGGGAGAAACTGAGGAAGAAATGGAAGAAAATTGAGAAAAAATGGGAAAAATGTAGGGAGAAAAAAGGACAAAGAAAAAAAAGAGAGTTCCGATTCGTTTAACCTCATCATACCCTTTTATACAAATAAGATATTTGAAAAAAAAAGTTCATATTTAGTCGTCTTTCTCCTTTCAAATACCCCGTATAGCCCCTGCTTTGAGGTTCCCCCTTGACAAATATATTTTCAAGGTAAGATAGGATAGAATAAGTAAAGTATTTGCTTATAAGTATTTATTTCCTCTATTGTAAGAATGATACATATTTATGATACAAAGAGAAAAACACATCAAGATATTTCAATATATACAGGGAGTATCAATGAAAGCCTACATAAAAACCGGCCAAGATAGTGAAAAAATGGGAAAAATAGAGAAACGATGCAACGAAAAGGTTACTCATCTCATGCCCCCCCCCCTCATAAACTAAAGAAAACCCACGTCATGGTGCATTATTTCGCACTAATGTGTCTACCCCAATGCACAAGAAATTACTTTTACATCAACACAGCACACGCACCGCACCAGCATACACCCACACGCACACCCTCACACGCACACACCCTTACCCTATTTTACAAAGAGAGAGAGAGAGAGGGGGGGGGGGGCAGGGGAAGAGAAAGAGGAGAGGAGAAGTCCAAGGGCCAGCAAAATAGGTGGAAAATGTATGCTACATTGTAGGCCTGCATTATGTCAGCCAAAATAAAATCCCATAAGATGCATACGTAATGACAAAATATCAAAACTGTGCGATACAGGACCGTTATAAGTATCCCTTCGTGCTCAAACGAATTTATATTCAATCTAGCAAATTATAGTAGGCCTAATAAATTGAGCACAGATACCGGGTGGGGGGGGGGGGCACTTACATTGACGAGTGGATACCATGCGCAACCCCCCAAAACACGTAAAATTATGTCTTTTTCAAGATATACTTAAGGTAATAAGGGTGTCAAAAACCCTCAAATAATGAAAAAAAGGGTATTTATTTCGCTAGGAATGCTGTTTAGGGTCAAATTTTGCGAGGGTATAAACAAAACTAAAAGGTTTTATAAAGGATGTACTTTTTGCCCAAACAGTCAACGTGTTTAGAGTCCGATTTGCGCGAGGTGTGGGAGATGGGGCCGTACTCTAAACCCAATGATGTAGGTAAAGATAAAACCGACGTCCGTGACATTTAAAATATCGCTGCATGCCTACTGGGGATACTTGCCAAGGTTATCTTTTTGTTACCAATACTTGTTACGGGTAGGGTTTCATACGCCAATACTTGTTAAGGGGTGCATTTTCAGAAAATGGAAAATACTTGTTTAGGGTGGTTTTCGAGACCCCGTGGTCGCGCATGGTATCCACTTGTCAATGGAAGTGCCCCCCCCCCCCCCCCCGGCATGCCAGGGGCACATAATAATTTCCTCCCCAACATACATCCTTCATGGGCAGGTCCTCTTTCCCTTCCAACATGTTTTCGCAAGCACCATTATGTGTATATTAATGCTTCAAAGTCACTCTAAGTTTGAGCATGTCCTCTGAAATACGTATGTACAATCTTTCTTTTGTTCATTTTACTATAGAGCTGACTTATTTCTGAAGTTGATGTTGATTCATCATGTAGCTCATTGCTATCAGATCTCGCATTGCAGGTCGATGAATTCCTTAATACCTTACCCCTCTCATGCTCTTTATTCGATTTCGTTAGAACAATGCGGTCACTGTGTGGAAATGGTGTATCGTCAGGACTATCATCTACCGTACATGCGCATGCTAAATCATTGAGTGGATGAGGGGAGGTGTGATGCAGTAAGTGGTCTTTAGTATTTGATTCATCATGATGATATTCAGTACTCCCACTGGCTTCATACCCTGATAGGTTTCCGCCATCCCTCTCGCTTCGGTCTACGTGTCTGTGTACAGAATCATCATCGGCACGTGATTTTGAAGAATCAGTACCAGTTTCCCGATCAAGAGCAAACTTGGAATCGACAGAAAGTGATTCATACGTGACACTGTTTATCAGTGTCTCCCTGTCATCATCTCCTCTATGTCGATCGGGAATTGATGGCAATGGCCTCCCAAGTGAACTCTTTCGACAACTACCTGACCATAACCTATTCTGTCCTTGGAAATAGGTGTGCAATATTTTTCGTGGTCTGGTGATCCCTGCTCTATCACCTGCGTCATGTTGTCCTAAAATTATTTCTTGTTGATCCATTGCTGGAGCGCCGTCTGAACCACTGGGTATCAAGTTTGCAGTACTCTGTACCGGCTGCGAAATAGGATCATATCCAACTGTGCAGCCTTTGAAGTAAGTATGTTGTACTTTCATCCTTGCTGTTGTGTCAGTTGTGAAAACAAAATCATCATTTTTCTCTTCGGCCTCCCCATCGGCAACTAAAGAATATATATCCTGCAACGAACCTTCCGTACTCGTTCTATCCGTGCTCCGTGAAAAACTTGATCTCACTGATAGCAAGTTAGTCATAGGAGTTCTGTGCAACTGATTTTGGAACGCGTTCCTTATCGCTCTAAATGATAATCGTCTGTACGAATTAGGATCTCCGCTCTGGACGGGATGTTCTTCATCTGATGATTCAGAGTGTGTGTTTTCCGAGCTTTGTGGATGAAATGTGGATAGAAGATTACCCGAAGGAGATCCACGAAAAACGGAAAAGTCGTCTCCGTCACGACGAGTACTAAATAGCGTACGTATTCTAGCATAGATGGAGGATCGGTAAGAACTTGAAGATGAAGTATTACTGCTGTACAGGGATGAACCACCACTGAAGGAACCAGAGGAATGAGTATTTGATGAGAGTGTTCCAGATGAGAAACTCTCACTGAAGCTTTCGTCAGGGTAACGCGAAAAGGAGATGAAGCGACCAAGAGAACTTCCCTGCAATGGAACAAGAACAGATTCAAGAGTTAATAACTACAAAATTGTAAAAGCAGTATTTGCTGCAATGGCTTGGCAAGATAAGGGAACAGGGCGGATCCAGCTCCCGTCAATAGGGGGGGGGGCCGAAATTTTTTCTCACCCATATTTTCCCCGATCGGCCGCTCAAAGTTGATTTTTGTTTGTTTCCTTGAAGGGGTTGTCTCAGTGGCGTAATTAGCAAACAAAAAATTGACGATTTGCAGTTAGCCATTAAGACGATACCTATTACAACTTTTAGATAATACGAGCGCGAAGCGCGAGCTGAATTTTTTTTGAAATTCCGACCTAAAAAAATGACACTCTAAGCACTTTTTTAAAACGGTATAGGTATAAAACTAAACAATTGATGTGAGCGCGAAGCGCAAGCGGAAAAAAGAGATTTCAGACCTAAACATGGGACACTCTATTCATGTTTTGTAAATCATGAAAAATGAAGTTCCTACATTAATAATGCGAGCGCAAATTTGATAATTTTAGCACGTTTTGAAAAAAAAGATCAAGCTGCGTATTTCAATAAACATATGTGCGCGTTTTTTAGAATTAAACAGAATCTGGGCATTCTGAATACATTTATTTTTTATCATGAAAATTAATAATGCGAGCGCGAAGCGCGAGCGGAAAAAGATTGATATTCCGGTATGAAAAGGGTGAATTTAATCACTATCTAAAGCATTGTGTAGGGAAATTGTGTGTATGTGGATAGCACTTAATAAATGATGCGAGTACAATGCGCGAGGTGATATCTTAATTATCATTTTGACCTAGGACCTGTACATTCTAGGCCTAAGGACATTTTGTCATATGAAAAAGGATGACTATCTTCCTATTCCTCTTACTAAGCGCGATATGAAACTTGTCGATATTCCTTTCTGGAAAAAGGGACAATTTAGTTATTAGGAATTCATGAAAATTTTATTATCATATTCATTAATATAATAAACCTAATGAGTGAGTGAAATTTGTTGACATTTGAGGCCTGAAAACTGGATATTTTAGGCACTTTGGTAATCTTGAATAGGATTTATGAGTTGATATATTTTTGAACTATTTGATTAATGCGAGCGCAAATCTCGAGACGTAATTTTGGATAAACTATCATAATACTTGGCAAATCAAATAACGCGAGCGAACAGCGCAAAAAGCTGCAAAATGATATTCACACCATAAACGGACATTTTACAGAGCTTTGTAAATCAAACAAAAAAATGGAAGCTCGATGTCCGAGCTGAAATGTGTTTTGTATATTGACTTCAAAACTTGATATTTTAAGCTACATATCAGCCTATTGAGCTAGGTATGTATCTCATTGAACAGGCTATGCGAGCACGAGCGAAAATTTAATGAAGGGACTTGAAATTTATAATTTTAAATCATATTCCAAGTCTTCCACTGACGTTATTTTATTCACTCGTCTCCCTCCTCTTATTTTGGTCTTCTTTTTTCCTCCTTTCTTTCCCCTTCTTTTTTTCTTTCTTTCCCTTTTTTCTTTTTTTTTGCTCCGCAAATAGGGGGGGGGGCGGGTCCCTCGGGTCCCCCTGGATCTGCCTATGAGGAAGCTTTGTTAAGTCAGTTCATTAATGGAGTTTAAAGAGTCAATACCTATCAAGAATAATTGTTCTGAGGGTATGCATGGAATGGGCGCTCTTTGCGATTTTAAAGCGAGAAAACGTATTGGGGCAAGACCTGGTTGGATTAACAACAATCCCTTTAGTTCATAATCGAGAAGGAAAACTCACTGTAGATGCAGATCTGGCAGTAGGAAAGTATTTATTCCAACTGTCTCTGCTGTAGGTCCCAGTCTTTGAGCCAGAAATGTAGCATCTGACCACTGCAACGAGGAGAAGAGCCGATACGGCAACAGCGACTGCAGACACACCAACGACTATAAGGTAGAATTTTGTTTTATGTTCTTGATCTTCCTGACCAACATGTGTAGTAGTCACTGACGAAGCATGGTACACCTGGGACCTGCTTGGATACTCCGCTGTCGAAGCATCTGCAAAAAGATATTTTTACAAGCACTACTTAAAAAAATACCCTGTTCTGTAGGTCATAAAAAAGAACAGTGTGAAAAATAAATCACGTTGTGAGTTTATAGGCTCATAACGTCCTAGAGGAAAAGAGTTCAACGCATCAACTTTCGCAATAACCCGAAAGTTGCACGTTTGAAAGGTGTTCATTGCCATTTTCAAAGATACAAATTTATTAAATTTGTACGTTGTCATCGTAATAATTGTAAAAAAAATTGAAAATTGTTTACAAAATCACCCTTTGATTTATTTTGCATTTGCATGTTAATCGAGTTTTGTGAACAAGTGTAAAAACGTGCCTCCACTCACATGTCGGATATTCTCCGTCAGTAGAATTTGCTAAGAGTATGAAGGTGAATCCGGGCCTCTGCACTTCGAAATTCGATGTGAAAAAGACAACCAGATTGTTGCTTGCTGATGTATAAGCCTTCCCTTGGAGATACTGTGGTTCTCTCCTGCCAGTAAGATTGAAGGAGGTGTGCCTTCGGAATGGTCCTGTTGTGTTTTCTGTCAGAAAGACTAAGTCGTATTGTTGCCCTAACCAAAATTCCATTGGATATACTGTGATGTTGCACGGTGGGGTTGTTTGTATCCACCAGAGCCGGTAGCCGTTGTTGCTGTAGTTTCCCCCCAACTCCGGGTATGTTATGTTCGAAGGTGATTGGGTCGGGCATTCTAGCTTGATGTCAACTGCAGAAATGATTCAGCATGGATAAAGAGGCATGTGTTGTTTTGATTTTTCGCTCAATGTAATTCTTTAACCTTTTCAACCAAACGGATAATAACTTAAAAAGAAGAGAAGTTTCCCCAATCTTATACTTGTCATGCTTGTAGAAAACGAATTATTCTAATAATCAAAATTGTTATATGCGAACTAGTCATTCGTGAGCAGTCAGTGACCCGCATTCTTGCATTAGTCTGGAGAACACTCTGTGATTCTTTTTTTAAATAAATACATACAACATAACTCCAAACGCTTCAATTTTGTGAGTTTCCAAATGCTTAAGGTAATTTTCGTTAATCTGTTTCATTTCACTTCACTCAAATCGGTTTGATAAGGATAGACGTCACTTTGATATGGCTGCATCTTACCTTGTCGTTCTTCAGCTGTCACAGTGAACTCCACCTTTCTTCTATGAGACTTAACTAATTCTTCGTTAACCAGAAGTTCAATCCACATGCCGCTGCTCAAGGAAACGACATCTTTGGGTAGAACACGCCCACTTTAACGATGAAAAGGAGTGTTAAAACAAAGGAACATAACCTAGTGGTTAATCATCATCATCAACATGTGTTCTAGTAAGTTGTTTGTTAAGAAAATGGCTAACCGCCCTTTCAGACGGTAAAAAAAAAACACGTAATTTGAATGATGATTCCAGTTAAAAATAAGCTAGGCTCATGACGAATTTTAGCACGTGTAAAACCAAAGTAGAATCACGAACGCTAATCACAATCACGAATTCAAATTCCACTCCGGAGGTGAATTCCAGTTTCACTCAAATTACGTTACTAATTTTCCGTATGAAAGGTCCGGTGATTCTAAAGACGAATTGCAATCATCATAACAATGATTTACGTTTGAAAAGACCCTAAGTCATCGCGGCAGTAAGTTGATTTTAATGAATATGAAATAAAGCAAACCAGCATAACCAGGGGTCAGAGGGGGGGGGGGGAATTTCCTGAAGCAAGTAGTAAACGTTTTTCGCCAGTATAAACATGGAGCTATAAAACATAGCTCCATGGTATAAACTATATAGGCCCTACAACAAATCCTTGCATATGACGGATTGATAGATAATAAACAGGGGAAAATCACCTACCATGGGGCAGATATTTGGTGTATGTTCCAATTCATCTTTGTTTAATGATGCCTGGGAATCGGTAAATCAAAAGATATTGCTGTAGGACTATATTAATTTTCTACACAGAGGTATACGGATGTGCATGTGGGAGGGCGAAGGTTTTAGATATTCGACAATACCTAGACTCCTACAGTGCGTCCCAAAAAAAAACTATACACTTTTGAAATGGCTGCCAAATAAAAAATATAGCATTTTGGGGGAAAAGACTTACATATATGGAAAGCCAATAAAGTCAACTTTCAAATGACACCAAAAAGTTGGAAAACTATTCATGCTTGAGCGAGCACTGTCCACTGAAACAAAGGGTATGAAAATTAGGGTGGGCTGGAATTAGCCTTCCAATTTATGTCAGTTTTTAAGAGGCAATTCCTTTCGAACTTGCAAAGTTAAGGGCGTTGTGATAAATTAATGATCAACCGTTACCAGTTTTGGTAGCTTATGCAAAGTTTATAAATTATTAAATTGAACTTAAATGCATGAGTGAACACAAATTACACTTTTGGGGCAGCATATCAACTTTATCATTTGGATCTCTTTTTGGGCAGCATTTCAACTTTATCATGTGGATCTCAGCAGTGTGTTCATGGAAGTCGGGAGAATAGGGGATGAGATAGGACTTAAGTGGGAGAAGTAGGTTGATGGAATAAGGGTCAACAGAACATTCAGCCCCCGCCCCCTCCTTCTTTCCCGCCCTCCCCTCCTGTTGAAAGACTGATGGCTATTGTCATGTACGCGTGAAGTCCAGAGCGGAATGTTGATTTAAAGGGGAATCCAACCCAAATAAAAAATTGTTTTTATAAGGAAAAGAAAAATCAGACAAGTTGATAGGTGAAAGTTTGAATAATATTGGACAAACAACAA
Source organism: Lytechinus pictus (assembly GCF_037042905.1). NCBI lineage: Eukaryota > Metazoa > Echinodermata > Echinoidea > Temnopleuroida > Toxopneustidae > Lytechinus > Lytechinus pictus. The sequence continues at coordinate 13,565,290 of NC_087245.1, read as the reverse complement.
GAAAGTTATGAATTTTTAAAAGTTGTAAATATTGGTAATCACTGTACCCATGGAGACTTCAAATTGGCCGCATATGAGATGTCATAGTGATGTAAGGCAAGGACTACTCTTCCATGTACTCCATTTCATATTATGGCGAAAATGTGATTTTTTCCCAAAAGTTTTATTTCAAATTAATATTTCTCTTTCATGAGGACATAAAACAATATACTACCTGGGTTATATTTAGATTACTGCCCCATGGGAATGGGTACTTAGGAGAAAACCACTAATCCCTGATAATAAAGTACATGGCCTATGGGAAAGTTGTCCTTGCCCCTTGTCATAATTTACTTATCCAGTTGCCAATTTGAAATCTACATAGTATTAGTGATCTCAATTTTAAAGCAGCTATAACTTTCTTATTGCTTGTCCGATTTCTTTCAAACTTTCACCATTCTGTTTAATTTATTTTTCTCCTTCCCAACACAACATTTAATGGCCAAGGCTGGATTCCCCTTTAATGATTAATTCTGAATTGGGGCATCAACTTTTGCTATCAATCATTTCATCAACAATTTATCATTAAATCAAATCATTCAATGTGCAATGTGATCAATCAAACATTCAGTTTTTTTTCAATAAATTATTTCATTAATCATCATAATCATTAAATTTCTTGGTTATAATTCAATAAAAAAATGACCATCAGCCATCGGTCACTTGGCAGCTTAGTTTTGAATAGGCTACATTCCAGGAAGTGAGACAGAGAGGGGGGGCTGGGAAATGGAGGTGGAGAGGGGAGGGTACATAATTATGACTTTTAATTTGTAAAAGGACAAAAAGAAGAGGAATGCCCTTTTAACCAAGTTTTAGCATATCTCGCCCTCTTGCTTGTAACAGGTACCATCACATTACTCTGACTCTCACGAACACACTTCTGAGGCCCACAAGATGAATATGCTACACTAAAATTTCAATTCCTGTTCACTCATGCATTAAATTTCAATTTAGTAACTCATGAAATTTGCCTAAGAAACCAAAACTTATCTCACTCATTCATTTAGCTTAGCAAGTTCCAAAGGACTAACCACTCAAAAAAACTGTAAGGTCTTCCTGCTCAGCCTAGTCGAAGTGTCTGAGGAGGAGAGAAGCGGGGCCGGGGGTTGAGATGGAGGGAGGGGATGCTAAATGTTATGTTGACCTTTATCCCATCAACGTACTTCACCTACCTAAGTCATATTACCCCCTCTTCTCCTGACTTTCATAAATACATTGTTGAGATCCACATGATAAAGACAAAATGCTGCACTAAAAATTGCAATTCACGATCACTCATGCATTAAATTTCAATGTAATAAATTCAATTTAATAACGCATTAAATTTTCACAAACAACAAACTGATCACAACTGATCTTTAATTCACCAAATAACCCTCAACTTTGCAAGTACCAAACAAAAAACTTGAAAGAAATTGGAAGGCTAATTCCGGCCCACCCTAATTTTCATACCCTTTGTTTCAGTGGGCAGTGCTCGCTCAAGCATGAATAGTTTTCCAACTTTTTGGTTTCACTTAAAAGTTGACTTTATTGGCTTTCCATATCTATAAGTTATTTCCCCCAAAGTGTTATATTTTTATTTGGCAGCCATTTCAAAAGTGTATAGTTTTTTTTGGGACGCACTGTAGAGGACTTTTTGTCTACTGAAATAGGAAGAACCAAATAAATAATTCTTGACGATATTTAAAATGTCTCCACTATAGGGACTCGAAACTTTATGGAACGGACTTATATGGGAATGGCGAAAGAAAACAACAGAGTGTCATGTAATAGAAATAAACAAGGGTATCTCTGTCTAGTTTCTAGAGAATAACTGGTAAATTGACTCATTTCAATGAAGGGACTCTAAACCACGCTGATCTTCCACATGTTCAAGAAGAAAAATTATACAACCATACCTGAACCGAGCGAGTAAGCTATCTTTCGACCTTATCTTGTCTTCCCGGAGATCGCCTACCTCCACATAGTCATATCCCTCATTCATTTCAAAACTGGAGAAGTTCAGTCTCAATCTGTGATCTTCATCTTTGGCAAATGCGTTGTAACAGATAGGCGTGTTTAAGGTGAATTGAAAGCTTTTACCTTTCGTGTCAAATGGGATATCGATTTCCTCTAACCTGCCTGAAGGAGATACATGTAAAAACTTTATTGTCATAACGAGTTATCACATTTTTTTTCATTTCTCGTGCGTAGTGTCGGTATGTAACATATATAAAATCGTCGTTTTTTGCTTTCCCAATGACCTAAAACATTATTTTCCATTGAAGTCTTTAGAGAGGATAAGCCGAAAAATTTTACAAATTATGACTAAAGCATGAAACTTTTCACAAATATTAGTATATGCCGTAAGATTTACTTCAAAGACGGGAGGTAAATTTACAAATGCCATATTCGGCCGTTAATGGCATTTATAAATTTACCTCCCATCTATAAAATAAACCTTACAGCATAAACTAATACTTGTGAAAGTTTCATGCTTTAGTCAAAATTTGCACAATTGTTGTGATTTTTAGAGCTTATACGCTCTACTATTACACAATTAAGCTTATTCAAACCATTAATGACGGAATTAAAGTCTAGTCCAATTTTCGAGACGCGCTTGTGTCACTTTTTCTACACACCGCCTGCCAATAGGCCTATCCGCGTTCATAAAAAGAAACATCTATATGGGTCCCGTTTGAGGCACCCAGGCGTCGTCGACGTCTTTTGGGAAAGGACTTGGACTCTTCAACGGCAATCACCAGCCTTTTTCTCATTATTTCTCACTCGTCACGCCATCAGAGTTCCAAATTTGGCAATGCGGATTAAGCCACTTTGGGGTTTAATTAAGTTTCTCAGAATGTAACAAATTCAACGGCTAGATTTCCAAATAGACATATCTATATTATCGTATCAGATGGTAAGGTTCAAGTGCATTCGTGAATCAAGTTTACATTTATTTTTTCGGATCCAATTAATTAACAAAAAGAAGCATTTCCATTATTGATTTTTGTGAACTTTGGGTTTGTCATCTAGTTTCCTAGATGTATCTGATCGCTGTCACTCTACAGTCTACAAACATGCGTTATTCACGTTTTGAATAATCCTACAAGTAATAATTGTAAGAACTATAGGCATTTTTTACGGTGAGCATTCTATCCTAATGGCCTGAACTCTTAGGGTAAAGTGAATCGGTAGTCCTGTGACGTTGATACCTCGAAATTGATCAGATAGTTTTCCTATGTACTCATTCCGAAGTAGATATGTCAAATATACATTTGTTATACTGATATAGATTCATTTTCGATTGTCTTATCGAAATGAATATGAAGTGGCTTTTTAATAATAAAAACCATTAACTTTTATGATTTTTCTTTGGTCTCGTCTGTTTACTAGAAGTCCGACATAGGCGCCACTATTCCTACGGAGGCGTCGACATCAGAATCTCAACAAAGGTTAAACCTTTTGAAATGTGATCATAACTATAAAAATGTAAGGACCAATAATGTTCCTTCATTATAATTATTATCATTTATATTTAAAAAGTATAATGCATTTATACATGTATGTATGTATGTATGAAACTATTTGAATACATACTTTAATATTGGGCCTAATAGTTTTCCGATTATTTCCGAGGATTTCAAATCTTCACTTAAAACTCATCTTTTCTCAAGGCTAGCATTTTTTAATGGATTCATTTTTTACCTTAGTCACACCACCTGTGTGCTTGAAACACCCGTATAAAGCGCCCTATAAATGTTAGCATTATTATCATTATTGTTGTTATCATTATCAGCTATTTCAAAATCCGTGTACAAAATGCTTCGAGTTCTGCCACATTATAAATGGTACATCAAACATGTTTACGTGCCTATAGTGAATCATGTAAACATCTTGATAACTTATCCAATCAACAACACAAATTTACTTTATTGTACAAGAAAGAATGAATAAAAGATAAACTTGTATTTACCATAACAGTCATCTGCAAAACTAAGAGGAATCAGTTCGGAGAAAATCACAACACCTAATAAAAAGATATGAGGTCGGCGTCGTCCCATAGTCACAGACTCTAAACTCTCTTCTTCTGATACAGTATTAGAAAAGCTGAGCATAATATAACTATAACGTCTGTCGGCTACGGCTTTTTTCATCGATCAGTCTAAACCTGCAAAATCTCTTATTCTTCTCCACCTGTTTGTAGCGACTTTGTGGAGAAGTAAGTTAAAATAAGAATTTCAACGCATATTCATCCTTTAATTGCATCGCAATTTACACATCTTTGAAAATGTAGGTCGGAATGTCATTCGATGATATCTAAACAGCTTATCCACGATGTATATAGGGTTGTACTGGCAGTTCTACCTAAATGATACTCCCTTGTATTAGCTGTAAATGTAATTTGAATATGGTTGTAAAGTGAAGTGGTCTCGTCAGCTCCGGTTATGCTAAAAACAAATGGTTTCGATATCTTCTTGAATGCACTACAAAGACTTACGAACAGTAATTTATCGTTATTTTTCTTGTCGTCGTCTTCAACTTTCAATTGATCGCCGATAGGATCATTAATCAGTCGTCATATTGTCGTTTGGAAGTGATCAGGTGAATTTCAGGAGTTTCTTTCCCAAATCAGGAGATTCTTTCCCAAATCACCAATGTAGTCTCGCACAAGAAACTCTGAGCGATAGACACTACTGTTGAAATGTCAGAGTAATCCGAAAGTGATCACTCGGTTTCTTATGATATAATCTTGAATGCATATAGTAGGATTACGTGCCAGACTATCTTAAGGGAAGGGGGAGGTATTAAAACCTAAGAATGGCCGCATTTTGTCTGAATTAAAATGATAGGGGCAGAAGTCACCCAATCCTCTATTCATTAATCTTATTCCTCCATTCTGCAATTTCTTGGGTTTTTTTAATTACTTCAATTCGAAAATAAAGACAGTGACCGCCAAATCGCCACCCCAACGGTGCCGGCCCTGCCAAGCGTTTCTAAATATAATTTGATATGATATTGCGTGGGAAGACTTGAATCATTGTGTTTATATTAGTCGGCTGTGAAACTAGCTCTAGTATCCAGGCTGTCAATCCTCATAAGAGTAGACAATAGATCAGTTTTGTTCAACGACATCTATCCACTTGAATATCAAAACTCCCTTGTCGATCGATGCATCATACGGTCATTCGATGCTTTATTAATGACATCCTTTTCGGAAACCGAAAGTTATTCTGTTTGATACGTATTAATGAATAAGAAAACCATATTATTCTTAAAGATAAGATTTGTTTTTTACTTTCATGATTGGTTAAATGAATTATTCTGTCTTTACAAATCGCTTACTATTGAAAAATAGAAAACAATAGAAAATTGGAAAAGCATCACCACCATTCTAACTACAATTAATCAATTGTATGATAACAATATAATACATTCTATGATGATATGATTATAATTAATATCATTATTTTTGTCATCATTATTTTCATCATAATTATTATCACCATCAATTTCTTCATTATTTTTATTATGAATGGTGTTGATTTTATTCAGTGCACACTCCGTCCAAAGACGCTAATGGCGCTATCCCAGCAACAGTTGTTTTTTATAATACAGAAACAAACTACAAATATAAACATATTCTGTAAATAAATCAGTTACACAAATTATACAAACATTGGTGAGTATATAATTTGGCAACAGTCGCTGGAAATCCTTGCTAAATCCTGAATGGACCCGGTACCCTCCTTTCTGTTCCGTTCACCCACAATTTGAGGGACAAGCGTTGGCAGCCGAATACTCACAGAAGGGCTATAGCAAATAAGGACACAGCACCCCCCCCCCCCCCAACAGGATACCAATAAGACCAGAGAAAGATAACAAAACAAGATTTAGATGTATATAGAATTCAAAGCATTTAAATCTTGGTATAGTTTTGAAGGTATAGATTAAAGGTGTCATGCGCTCTAATACTGCGAAGTGACTGGGGAAGTTGATTCCACGACTTGGCCGCATCATGCGAGAAAGGACCCCCCCCCCCCCCCGAATGTCCAGAACGGGAAATTTGCAGCAAATTGTCACTTCCGGATCTAAAAGTGTGAGTCTGATTGTAGTATCATGTTTTGAAACGGGAATGTTACCCTGAAAATAAATTGCTTTCAATAAAAGCAGAAAAACTTGGAGTTATGACATTTTAAATGTTTTGCGTTATACATGTTATATGTGAGCTGTTCATGATATTTCTCCTCGTTTTGATTTTCAACCCGCTTATTCTTGCTATTTTCTATTATAATTGTTGTTATAATTACTTATCATTTGTGTTTATGTTAATTTGGTATCATTATTAATCACACAATTTTTTTTTGGTAGTATCAGGTCATAAATAACACAAACATCGTTTCCAACCCCATTAAAATCACCATCATAATCGTCTATGTGGTATTCATCATTCTATAATTTTCGTCATCCTAATCATTGCTGTCATCATCATTGATTATCAATATCATCATCATTTTCATCATTATCACTTTTATCGTCATTATCCTCTCATAAATCATTATAATATTTACCATACGTCGTAAAACTTCTCTTCGAATAATGTCTCATAATCTCTCATTTCTTCTTGTCACAGTCATCGCCACACACACCCACACACCCATACACCCCACACACACACCCTCACCCACACACATCCATACCAAATGGTTTATTTCCAATTGGTATAATGCCAATTCGTCCAATTACCAACTCGTCTACTATCCTTTGGTCTAAAATAAATTCGTCCACCATCCACATATTCTAATTTTCATTTCATCCACTCATAATTTCGTCTAATAGCCATTTGGTCCATATACCATTTAGTCTAATTGGACGAAATGACTTGAAAGAAAATGAGTATTAGACAAACTGGTTAGGAGACGAAATGGTCATAAACGCACTGGTGATTAGACGAAGTGATTATCGGACCAAAATAGGTTGTTAGACGAAATGTGGATGGACGGAATGGCATTAGACTCAATGAAGGTAGACCATGTGATAGACGAATCAGAAGTTTACATACCAAATAGTAGATTTGTATAATACATGTATATGAATGTAAACACAAGCAATTATACAATCCATTCGTCACACAAACTGAAATACTGCAGGCTTCGTCAACTTTCCTTTCTAATCTTTTAGTTGTATAAATGAGTGCATAACTGATATTATATCAATTCTTGACAAATTAATAGAAAAGAAAACCCAAAGAGTGCACGCAAACTATAGCACCAAAATCTTATTGAGAAAAAACTAATAAAGCAAATGGAAGAGCTGCATTTAAATTTCAAAAGTTTGTATTTTTAATTCAAAGTTACAAAACAAAAATAATATTTTCAAAGTAAAGAGATTTCTCCAAGCAATATTTACACTTCATGGGAGCTCAATATTTATTTTAAGATTTATCAATACAAAAATGGAATATGATTTGATCTTCAGAATCATCACATATACACATAATTAGTACTTAAAATATAAACCCATAATAATAATATAATATCTGTAATTTCAATATACAAATGTATTCAATTCAATACCAGCTGTTGGAGACATTACAATAAAAACAAGGATGCATTATACTACAAAGTTTGTAATCTATTTTTTACAAAAAGAAGACCATCTATGGTAATGCAATTTGATCTATTATGTGCACTTTTCCTTTATAATACGCGTTACTAATAGGGATTTAAGAATGTAATCTTTCAAATTGTTGTGAGCTATGATTTACTATTTGCATCAAATGTAAAGTAGACATAGACTGATCAAAATAAGAATTAAAATCATTGATCAAACTTGGTTTAAAATTCTTGACAAGTTAAATTTCGGTAACTTGCGTTACAAAAATAAAAGGATATTTCATTTAATTTATTGGTTTTAGCAGCATAAAATTTGACATAAAGATAATGAACACATATTTTTGCATATTAATCATCATATATCATAAATACGTATACAATTTAAGATAGCAGTATGCAAGGGTTGTCACAAAAGCAGAGCTTGAAAGCGTGACAGCCCTGGAAAATAGGCAAAATAATTATATCTACTGTAAAGGAAAGGTCTCGGAATGGGTAGTGCAAAATGACATTGCAAGGTCCTACGAGACAACATCCAAAGTATCACGACATGGTAATTTCTTTAATGCAATGTTGACAAACCTTTTTATTCCTCGAATGTATATTAGTATATTTTTTGTCTACACCAAAGTGAAGGAACAGTGCACTGGTAAAACACACCAACATTAACGTCGCTTACATAGGTTACATGTTTGTCTGCCACTGTTCCATACTCGAAGGACACAATGTCCTTCAGTGTGGAACACAATGTGAAATCACATTTTCACATATTTCGCTCAGTACATTGTAAACACCATTGACGTAATGAGCCAAACAAAATTTGAAGGGGACAAATATGGCGTAGCGGGCAAAACTTGTTAAAAAAAAAGTTGCGAGCGAGCGAAAATTTCAACATTTTTATTACAAAAATCCAATTTTGTGATAGATTTTGACGTAACATTCAGAAAATAATATTATATTTTACCCTTCTCTCTTTCTTTTCTTTTCTATTTTTTTTCTCTTGCTCTTGAAAATTTTGGAGGGAAAGCGCCACAACCCCCCTCCTCATCTGTACGCCACTGGTAAACACTCGCACTGTCGAGGTATCCACAGAGTGAAATTACTTTCAGTGCTGTTTGTGTGAACCACATCTGCAAATAGTCCACAATGTGAACATACTGTATGGCAGATATCATCTTGTTTTGTATCTTTTTGTGATAATTTCAGTTTGAATTGTATTGTTTATACACATACTACACGTGTAACTTTATATACATACACATGTCAGAGTCTTTTTTTATTTGCGTGAACACGAATTAAGTCCCGTATGTTTCAATCAATGTTTTGTTCCGATCTCCCCAGCATGCACCGATAATTCAGGTTGAATTTGGTGTCCAAAACATAATCTGCATGAATGTGTTACAAAGCGAAAAAAATAAAAAGGATTATATAAATCTCTTCAAGTTGCCAAATTGCCATCCATTATCTTGAAATTACACAAGAGTAAAGAAATATTCTTCTCTGCTACTGAGGCATTACTGTTTTGTGATTGATGACATTCGAATGCTTAGTGTGATGAGTGTGATGATACAAGAAAACGTTTTTTTAAAACACAATCCATTGATTAATATACATTCGAAGCTGTATCTACATCAGACTGACCTACATATAGGTGCAGCTTACACAACAAGATTCTCCTTTAAATCGTGAAAAATAATACCTTATCAAGTTATCATATTCAATTTTCGTAGAGAAGTTTAATATTCGCTTTGTTTCGAACACAGCGAGTTCATCAAGATTAAGATAAGTAGTAACACATGCGGTTAAAACGTAATTGATAAATTAAAAATTAGAAAGAGAATTCTTTGAAACTGTACACGTATTCAGCACCATGTTATGTTTATCAAGAAGCTAATAACTCCCGTATTTTATATGTAATATTTATAGTAATTGCCCAGGCCGGCTTTACAATCCTTGTAACCAATAGGTCTAACAAAATGTTACATAGAAGTCTATGACAAATATGCCATGCCCATGGGAAATCATATTTCAGTATAAGTATAGCAGTCGCCTCTGGCTGTTTTTTATATGTAAAAAAAATGAAACACTTCCCATAATGTATCTACAAAAAGCTATAAGAAATTCTATAATAAATAAGATCAATGTTTTCCCTAGCTGTTGCTATTACAATTGAGATAAACAGTTGAGATTACGTGACGTTCAAACTATTAATGTTCTCACATAAAACAAATCACCGGCAATGACTTAAAAAGGTTAGACAAATGTAAGACTCTTCAGTTAAATAACTCAGAGAGGTAGTCTTGAAATAATTTTAATATATGAAATACGCAAGAAAAATATAAGAATTGAAATAATTTTTTCCAAATGTTAATTTTGAAGCCTGCATCCTGTATGGGGTGGTAATTATTTTTTGTGAAAAACTGATGAATCACCTACCAAGCAGGGCCTACAGAGCGAAAGGAAATGGTGTTGAAAATACAGGTACCTTAATTTATAGATCGTATTTTTAGTTTTACTTACTATAAATAAGTTTATCCTATTAGGAAATAGTACCATTCTTCCAAATAAATAAAATTAATGGTATTTCAATATAAATTTTGTTTCAATTCCTGATAAATCCTATTTACTATGAAGTCGAATCTGTGTGAGATTATATCCTTGATGATCAATTTGACTTCCTGCAGACTCCATCCCAGTGCCTGGATCAATGTCATCGATTTCACAGTAGCTCCTGTATGCAGATCCAGCACGGTCACTGCTGCTTCTGCCCTGATCGTCTGTAGGTGCATTTACCCTAACCTCGATCGAGTTTCTCAGACGCGGGTGCAACAGGTTGGATTTGGTTGGCGCCCTTGGGGTGTTGTTTGAAAAGATTGGACTGCGCATAGTTTGAGTTTTCGAAGCATCTATTACAAAAAAAAACGAAGAAAAGTAGAGATTAATCAACAGAACCACCAATTTCATTGAATGGAACTTTTTTTACCCAATTTTGCTCCAATCTCAAGTAAGAAATGAAAGTATTCCAATATGTAATGAAATAATACATTTAGATACAAGTGAACATTGCAACCTTTTCTTGGTGGTGGGATGGATAGCTCCAAATCTCATAAGAACGTCAGCGCTTATAAAATGAAATGAAACAAACTTTAATAACCAATCAAAAAATATTATTGCATAGCTGCATTTACAAGACGTTCCGGTGATGATTGGCTGAATATCACGACTATACTGAGATATTAATTGCTTCATTATAGTATACTGTATGCAGTTTTTTTTATTCCAGGATTTGTAATTCATCTGCTCTTATGATTTTCAATAAACATTAATATAAAGCACGTTTTAAGGACTGAATCGAATAGATGAATTACCCACTCACCACTTATGTTAGTAGAACTGGATGAAACTGCAAGGTCGTAAGCGGAAGTAGAGAGAGCTCGAACAACCTTCGAAGGTTTCAAGTACCCTGGGTTCGATATTACAGGCCTCTTAGTGGCAGCATAGCACTTCCGGTTCGTGGGTGGAAGATTGACATATTCGACCACATTTGGGCTTTGTCGATTTGCGTTTGTTTCGAAACTGTTGCACAAGACATCAAACTTGGCCAACGCTGTAGAATAGCGATCCTCCTTACGAACAAGGAAATAAAAAGCGAGGAAATCATTTACATTGATATAAAGCACAAAACTGACATCATTGACGCCCTATAAATAAATTGGGTATTATTCGTTCATAAATGTGATAGATATTTCTTGTTTAAGGAAATGGTAAGATTGCTGGTGTTGCTCAAGGTCACCTCATAACCAGTACCAACCGGTTTATGTAGTTTCACCTTTCTTTGGCACACAACACATATTTCAATCGAAAATATTGGCTCACTTCATCACACATTCATGTATACGTAATGTCACCAATGATATACTTTATTACTCTGAATGGGAAAAGGAAAATACAAATTAATAGAGAAAATACAATATAGTCATGTTTTACCTTGTGATGCCCTTACATCCATACATCAATCGGTCAACAACATAACATCCATTGGTGTGTCTAAGAAGTAGGGTCTTATCACGTCTAAACGTACTTAATAATCAAGTCCTGGTTAACACCTTTAGCACTGGTCATAACCCTGGGGTCATGACACTTGAATAAAATATCTCTAGAGGTTAATTCATAGTGGTATTATCATAATAATTAAGCTAAGCAATATGGAAAAACCGAACTGCTTTTCAGAATGGCACGCAACACCTACCCTGTCTCCCCCTTATATTGCAGTCACAGTCACATCAACCAATCAGTGCCACTATCATGGCTATGTTGGAATATCATACCATCGATTGATTCTGAGTTCGTTCTGTTGTGGTCCCAGATATTGCATGTGAATATATTTACCTGTTCAATTGGTGAGTAGCACCGACCTCTATCATTGCAATCTAATGGTAAAGAGTCGGTGGATGAACTTCTGGAGTGTTCCCTGTGGTTAACGGGCGGAGGATCCGTCCTTGGACTGTAGCTCTCTGGCTCCACTACTTGTTGAAACTCAGGAGGCATCTGTGGACATGGTGGATGGAAGCCAACCTCGAAGCCTAGGTCATTATCGGTGAGGTTAAACATGGAAACACTTGCTCTTCTGTTTAATGAAGCCTTCCGGCTGACGGGCTTGTCCCTTAGTTTAACCTGTGAAGCTGATGGATGCTGGAAAACAATTGGAGTAGGATCTACATAAGATCCTGGACTGCCAGGATCAAAGGATTGCCCCACGATGTAAGTATCACCATCCAAGAGAGATCGCTGTGATTTCCTAACCTGTGAAGGTTTATACTTCTTGTATACTCGTGGTGGGATGAAATCCTGGGAGTGTTGATGAGCGCCATCAGAGGGGCTGGCAACCTCAGAGCCATCCCTCAACCTCACTAATCCTCTGTCTACTCCATGTCTGCTTAATCCGGGTATGGTCCACCCCTTTGATTGATTGATATCGGACTGTGGACTCCTTTGAGGAGGGACCCTTGATATAGTATTCACTTTCTATTAAAGAAATAAAATAAAGGCCCGTTCTAGTTACAACACAACAAGAAAATGTTTCATCAGTCGGTCAAGTTGTCAGATTTGACAGCTATTCTCGATTTTGATTGGCTGAGAAGCAACGTTGCTATGTTATCTGTCGGTTAAACGGGATAATACGTCAGACAAGTCATTTCATGTAACGCTCTCCAGAAAGCTCTAAAGACACCATGAAGCCTATAGAAACCATAAAAGTTTTTTGTCAAACTTTTCCTTGCTTCTAAGGCACTCGGTATTGAGAAATTTAACAATCTTATTTACCGATTCCCTTGACAAAAAGAATCACAGGACTTACCCTCATCGTAATGTAGTCCGCATCATCGTCCGTACGTCCAAAACCGCTATCACTTTTTCCAGATCCGTCCAACTTGTCTTTGCTGCCGCTTCCCACCTGGTTCACAACGTACTTCGAACTGCGACTCGTTAATGATGGACGCCATCCTGACTTTCTGGTGGGACTCTTTTCTTGAATGGATGCGTCTGGCATGGTAGCGATCTGCGTCTTACAGCATTGATCCATAGTACACCTCAAGAGTTGATTGAAAAATACAGCGATGATCGCAACTGCAAGGAGGACACCACCTAGGTGCAAGATGGAATATTGATACCATGGCGGTGTTGTCGTTTGTGTAGTTCTGTTTTCATTTCTAGCATTTGGAGGAAAACAGTAAAGGAGAACAGAAACACACGGGTAATCAAAACAGCCATGGATTTTTACAAAGAACGAAAGAACTAATTGAAACACCAGGACATAATAATAATAATTTGCATGTATATAGCGCTTTATCAATCTACGACTGTTCAAAGCGCTTCACAATTATTATTACCCGGTCACTGGATTCATAGCATTTCAAGCAGCCTGTTAGGTGCAAACTTGCTAAACCAACCACAATGACGGTTTTTTCCTACTGGTACCCAATTAGCACCTGGGTGAGAGTAGCAAAGTGTGGATTGACTCCTTGCCAAAGGACGCTAGACCATGGTGGGATTCGAACACACGACCCTCTGATTACAACATGTACAAGGCGAGAGTCAGAACCGCTACACCACGGCGCTTCCACGTATCGAGGATTCGAGACATGTCCTAATCATAATAAAAAAAATCATACACACATGATTTGTTTTTAATTCAAACTATTGTTTGAGTTGCTAAAATCGTTTAGATTTCCTATTTACCGAGGTGTGGTTTCGTAGATCGCTGCTCGTCTTTCCCTGGTTTGTTTGCTAGCTGTATTTGATCTCTGGTTAGGTGGTGCTGGTGAAAGACTCCGGTCATGCTTGATACAGGGTGTGTCATCTGAAAATGTTATAAGCAAGCAAGGGAAAAGAGAAGCCTTATATCTTCCCGTTAATTGCAACAATTATCTAGCTAGTTCTATCTTTTGCCTCTCAGTACTTCTTGCAGCTTTCGTCCACAAGACAATATCTATCTCATCATTACCTTCCCATTCCTTTTAATCCACATTTTGAAAGACGCATTATTCACCTTCCTATCTGAGAAAGTCTTTACTGCTAGAAACGTATTCTGAACTATTGTTTTTCTTTCTGCTTTATAACCATGTTACCTCTGGACCTATTTATATTGGCTAATTATTGACCTGCTAAATGATCAGTCCTAATTTCAGGCAGGTTTTGGTCTCATTTTCTATTTTACTTAGTTAATCGGCTCACTTTATCAATGCATCGACCAATTTCCTCACCTTCTTACAACACATGATATACTTGCATCGATACACTAATCGGGGAATGTTTCAGACACCGAATGTGCCTAATTTCCTTCATTGTAAATATATTGCGGCAATTCCAGTATAAGTGTTTCCAGATCATTGTGATCTACATGCATGTGTATACTTCAATTTAAGTTTTAAATGTTATGAATAATCGAAACCTGCATATGGAAAGTTTAAGTAGAGCTTTGCGTAACCGCTCTTGTATGAATACATAAAATACCAAGTGGATAAAGATTCCCTATCTTATTTATTAACATTATAATATACTAAGAAATCAAGATGAGAGTATGACTTAAAGAGAACTAATAAGTCATTATTCACCAACCTGTCTCTCCCACAGAAGTGAACGAAACAACAAAGCCCTTCTTCCATGTCTGCTGTAAACCAGAGCTGAACCAGATAGATGCTATGTTTCCTGACACCGTTCTTTCTGCCCCACGACTTATGACGTCACAACCTTCGGTATTCAAAGCTATCTGCTTCTCGCTGATGCACATCGTGTCCTCTGGTGCGACGACATAATCTAATACTCTGTATGTCAACCTACAACCGATTGGCGCATATATGGTTTGGAAGGAGAAGGCAAGACGGGGGTAGTTGTTCGGGTAGGATGGTGATGTCAGGTTGTACGTCTCTTCAGGGCCGAGCTGTGTGACAATAGCTGTTGGTTCCAGGTTATGAAAATAAAAGGTTTAAACAGACAAAAGGTACATCTACTATAAGGTGATCTTACATTTTGTCATGCGATAATTGTTTTCTCGGGGGAAAAAACAGTGGACGACGGTTAGGGTTGTGATAAGCATTTTGGCTCAGTATGATGTAAGGAACAAGTGGGTTTAGACATTTGGCTAAATGTCTAACTTTTCCATCGAACAAATTGTTGCCGAGGAAAATAGCATAGATTTACTACCGCTACCCTTCATTGTGCTCATTGTGTTTTTTAAGGGTTTTCTTAATTTTGATATTTTTCATTTTGAAGAAAATTGATTAGGTTTCGAATGTATGTGCAATTATTACCATGTGTTATGTTCTGTTTATTGTTGCTACGATCACCTCGGAATTAATGTTCTACACGACCAACGAACTTAAAGCCAATATGTGGGATACGGAAAGAAAGGTGGTGATGACACGTCCAACCCTTAAAATAAGGGAATTATATGATTTTTAAATTAGGTAATCATCAGCAGAAGCTAATATTCAACGATGGAAAAACGACACAACTGCAATCGAAATAATTTAAGAATGAGTCGTACAAAAGTCACCGATTTCCACCACATGGCCAATATATAACATGTATAATGCGTAACAAACATCAAATGTCAGTTATAATCACAACCACATCAAGCCTATCCTACCTTTCTTGTCCACCAAAGTCGCGTTCAGAATAAACGAGCCATTATCGATCTGGAGGGATCCACGGGAAAATGTGATGAGAAGTTTTTCTCCAGGTGATATTAGGTTAGGAGGTGGGGGGCTGATCCTCCTGGATAGAGTGAGGAGGCGCTCGGAGATGTACATGTCTCCGAACAGATTACAAAAGGTAAGCTTTTCTCCTTTTTGCAGACGGACCAGAAGAAACTTCAAAAGAACTGTGGAATGAAACAAAAAATTGAGACTCGATAATAGATAAGAATGGCCAGTAATGATACTGACGTCGTGATCACAAGAAATACAAACTTAGATTTTGTATTTAGTATTAGATTTTGCACTTAAAGGGATGGTCCAGGTCGGATATATTTTTATTTCAATAAATAGAGTAAAATTCACAAAGCAAAATGCTGAAAATTTGATCAAATAACGAAGTTATTGAATTTTAAAAATTTTCATTATTCCGGTGAAACAGTTCTAGGCATGTCTTTATGAATATTCATTAGGTGTGCTGATGATGTCATATCCCCACTTGTTATTTTATATTTCATTATATGAAAATAGGTTCATTCAAATTTGTTCTATTCAGAACTAAAACAATTTGATTGAAAACTGATTAAAAGCATTAGTTATTTATTGCCGCAACTTATAATGAAGACACATCATCTATACAGGTATTTAAAAAATGAAACATTTTGTATTTCATGTAATAACATAAGAAGAGGAAAAGTGGGGATGTGACACCATCAGCATACCTAATGAATATTCATGACGATGCGCATATGACTGTTTTCACAAAATATTGTTAAATTTTAAATTCAATAACTTCATTATTTGTTATCCGATTTTGATGAAATTTTCAGCTTTTTGCTCTGTGAATTTTACTCTATTTATTTAGATATTAATATTTTCAGCCCGTACCATCCCTTTAATATTCCACTATGGTCGGGCTCCAATCGCTACGGATAGCCCCTCCCTCCCTTACTGGACGAATGTGCCCCGTCTATCACGTTTATGGCTAATATGAGCAATTTCGTACGTCGAACGCTCAAGTAAACTGAAAAGTTCACCTTAGAAGTTTCAAGTTTTAAAATAGAGCTGTGGCAATACCAATTCGGTAGCAAATCGATTTTGCTTTGCTGGTGATGTGACGCTGTACGTAGGCCTACCTTTTATATCAAAATATCACAAATGAGTTTTATAATCATTCAATTCTCAGCTAAGCTCCAAAGCCATTTGAGTTATGTATTTGTTTGTATTGATTGTCATCATACTTATTATTCAATATTTGTATTCTTGTTCATGACAAATTTGGAGTTTCATTTATTGACAATAGAACCCAAATATAAAAAATCGAAAGAATGGCAAACAAGGGCTGAATCTACAAAATTTGCAATGTTTTTAGTCCATTTTCCAATAATCTTATCATGCAACGCATATTTACATGGAAACGTGGAAGTGAAAGCGATGCGTAGAAAATGAATTATATAGATTACAGATATTCGTTTTAATAGGATTTCTCAGTAATTCTTCCTTTTGATTTTACTGACCTTATATTTCTTATTCGAATTACTGGGAAATCTCGTCTACCGAAACATGCCACAACCAAAGTCCCGACTTATTCTTATTGATACGTATTCAAATTATAATCCGAAGGAATTTCAGTCACTTTTTTCACAAGAAGTAACTTGGGAAAATAGGAAATTAATTTCATATTATTGGACTCAATAAACTAATGTATTTCTATCAAGGGAGACATTCATGCTTATGTGCTTTATCATGTTTGAACGATTATATGAAATGACAAAGACTATGCATACTGAACTCTCTAATTTCCCTTTTATTCCATGAATAGATATGCCATTAGCTTCACTTCTCGTCCAATTTCGTAATTATCTTACATGCGTTTTGGTCACTTGTGTATATGTTGGTGCAGGCGTGTGTGGGGTTGTGCTTGTGCGTGTGTTTCTGTCCGTGGGCTTGTGTCTAATCTGCTATGGAATTTCGAGATTCATAGGAATTCCATTCTGACCATGCTGACCTCTGATGGCAGCATTCGTATTAATTCATTTCAAACAGAAAACAGGGCATTATGTCATTCAATCGTAGCATGGATTATCCTCACAATGCTTAGTGTAGTATAATCATTATCTTGATAATATTCTTTGTCATTGTGTATGTGTGTGTGTGTTTTTTGACAACAAGTACACACACAGTAAGAAAGTATGCAGCACTTCCATTTATTTAAATGGTTATGGTGTACCAACGATTGCGCGTGTGTTATGTGCATGCTCTGGTGGATGCATAAGGAATTAAAATCCATATTTATTCATTTTAAAAAGAAAACATAAGGCGTTATTTTGGGGGGAGAATGTTGTTATTACCTTTAATATTATAATATAATCATTATTGTTATCATTAAGATTGTTACTATCATCGGCAATCATTACCAGCATTGTCCTTGAGTATCAAAAACGTTAATAAAACTAAAAATGGCAGATTACAAATACTGCACTCAAGCAATACCAATCAAATTTAAATATAACATTTACACAATAACCAAATGACAAATAAAGATAAAAATACCTACTAAATTAAGTAAATTGCAAATGTTCATTTATTCAATCCTTTATTTCATTTCCATTCAATCTTATATAAAGCATAAAAGTATGAGAATGCCTCTTTGGTATGTTATTCCTATGAAAAACATATCAGCATGGATATGATCAAGATCGCAGAAAGAACAACAGAGAGGGGTGAAGTAATAAGGTTGGTGATTACCTCTGTAGTTCGATGGTGCCTTAACAGTGATTGCTGATGAAGTTCTGTCGTTTGGAAAGTTAATAGGCGTTATTGTTACATCATCAGTAGATTCCTGGAGAACTATTTCATTTCCTGTGGATAAATAAACGTGATTATTTTGCATGAATTTCTAGAAGCATCTAAACAGTTCGTTCAGACATGATGAGCTTTGACGAGATAATGGATGGGTGCCTAAATGTGAGGTTAATATTTCAACATACTTTAAAATGATAACATGTTTTTTATTATGACTCCATGGAAGTGGGGTGTTCGAAATGTGGGCGTAAGTTCAACAATTAAAATCTTTTAAAAATTATCGAAAATATTAAAATGTAAACGAAGTGGTTTCCAAACATTGTACTTGTTATATTCTTTTAGTACAATATTTGCCAGCCTTAGCATTATTAGAAATACAAAAACAAAATTTGCTAAAAATAAATTATCAAAATGCAATTTGCTGTGACACCAAACGTTAGTCAAATACAATTGTAACGATA
Organism: Lytechinus pictus; assembly: GCF_037042905.1. Classification (NCBI taxonomy): domain Eukaryota; kingdom Metazoa; phylum Echinodermata; class Echinoidea; order Temnopleuroida; family Toxopneustidae; genus Lytechinus; species Lytechinus pictus. Next base: position 13,546,201 of record NC_087245.1, on the reverse strand, counting down.
GTAAGGTAGATGAAACAGTATATACGTATGATAGAATAGTCAAGCAGCAAAGTATTCATAAATTACATGGATATATTTTTAATAATTGTAAATGTCACATTGTCGCCATCCCTACCTCTAAATGGATAAGATAGGAAATAAGTCTTATTTTGCATAAAGACTCAGTGCTTTCGATCGTAAACACGAGTCCAACAATCAATTGCTTAGAGTTGTGCCACGGGCCAACTTCTCCTTACATTATCATCGATTCCATTTATATCAATTCCTTTAATCATCACATCGGTCTACTTCAAGATTATCAGACTCAGCGAGAAATTAATTCAACTGTCTCGATAAAAACCCATTCAATTTTGTGTGTGTGGTGAGGGTGTGGGTCGACAGAGGGTAAATTTCTGTTACGAATAATGAATAGCAAGTTCTCAATCAAAAGAGCATGTGTCTCTGCGTCACTGAATTGCATTTTTAAAATTCAGTATTTCCTGCTTAAAACACAATACAATAAAATGATTCGACTTTACCTGACGACGTGTACAGTAGACAGCATCCGATCATACAGATGACACCTTGAACAGCAAGAAGGTTCTTGTTAATCATCCTGACAAACGTTTTATCAAAACGTTCATATCATAGCACTATTTTTTAATGAAATCTCTGAAAGAGCCGTTTGATGCATTAATCCTCCCTATCATGTCAACGAATTTCCAATGACTAAACTTCGAGAAGGCCTATCTACGTGCTAACTCATTTTTTTGTAACTCATTAGCTTCCTACTTTTATTAACTTTGTTTCGGTTTTCATTGCTGATCGAAAGTTTCTGAACATGTGAACGAGGGAGAGTGCAGAGATTAATTCGTGACAATGAATTGTTTGTAATATCTTCCTTGATTTAATGAATACCTGGATATTTTCAACAAAGGAAAATTAATCTCTAAGCTGTAAATAAAATTCAAGTTAATGTTTAAGACCATTATCACTGACACTTTACTTTACTTATCATTGACACTTTACTTTACTATAATGGCACTTTACTTTACTATCGATGGTTCTTCATGTGATCTCATTTTCCTAATGTATTAAGTTTGAAAGCAATGTATTAAATTTGAGCTTCCATCACATTCCATTTTAAACAGGCATTTTCGAAATATGTTATATCATAAATATTACAGTGTGTCATACAGATTTCTACTCAATCATGGTTTAAAAAAAACATGTACACCTATCTCTATCCACTTTGCAATATAATTTCACCGTTCCTACCTTCTAGAAATTCCATGTCTATTGATTATTATTTTATTTCATTTTGGAGGGGTTGTATTTCTAAATACTGTGTGAAGAGATCCACACTTACACTTACATTTTGTGAACATGTTTCCAATTAGTTTCCTCTGTAGTAACAGTCCTTAAAATTCAGTAAAATTTTATGTCACAATCCTAATTAATTTTGCAAGGACGTCCTTCGGCATCCCCACTTTATTCATTCTTCAAACACACGCACACCTGCCCACCCTCTCACGCACAGGAGCAAGATTGTTCGCGAACACTCACTGCATCACAAACAAACAGAACACATCACAAAACCTTCTTTCATACACATACACACACTCACCCTCGCGACCAGGCATGCACGCACCTACCATTTTATCAAGCTGTTCGTTAGATACGAATTAATGACTTTACGACTGGTGATCCTTTCTTCTGCAATTTGTATCCATTTGTAACTGAGCCTAAGATCATGTTCCAGTTGTGAGTAAAGACGTGCGTAACTTCACTAAAAGCTTTATGAAACACCCACCAGATCACATACACACCCACACCCACCCACACAGACTATATACAAACACCCTCATCTACAAATACATCCGCAGGCGGTCGCACATCCTTCTCGTTAACATGCTCCATACACACGCGCGCACACCCTCACTAACCCACACTGTAAAAACTGTGGTGTTAAAACTGTCACCAGTTGGTGTTAATAGTGGACCACACCCTGAGGTGTTAGAATTACACCCTAGAGATTGAATATAACACCAAAGAATATAAATTTAACAACCAAATGTGTTGTAATGACACTTATAGGTGTTAAACTAACACTGTCAATTTAACACCGGAATAAAATGGTGTGGTCCTCTATGTACACCGGTTAATACCACAGTTTTACTCTCTCCTTTCCTCTTCTCTTCTCTCATCTGCCCTTTCACTCTCAATCTCATCTCCTTTTTTCTCTTGGCCATCTATTGAGATATCATGATGTGATATTATTCATCTTCTTGCCTTTCTGAAGTCACTATTTTGATTTTATCAATTGGAGTATGTATATCTCGACTACTTTATAGGTCTTTCCACATAAACACAAACATGTGCGCATTATACAAACACATCCATACAGAAATATATATCATTTTATTAATTTTTCTTTGCTGCATTATATGATGCAATTTATAGCAAGATTTTCAAAATAAAATCTCATTTACATTCAAATTCAAATAACAAACGCATCAAATTAAAGATCTGCGGTTAACAATATTATTTATAAATTGGTATATTTACACTTAAACGTAATAATTTCATTCATGTTTATGCAATCATTTTACTTATATTTACATTACATAAAAAATTGGCAAAGTTCTTAAAAATAATCGTATTTTGCAATTTAAACATAATACCCGATCAGTCACTTTTAATGCAACTATTCCCTATTATAACTCTACATGTACATGAGTGTTTATTTTGTATGTATACTCAATATATCATATTTTCTGTGGTCTCAAATACCGCTCTCCCTGAAAGATGGAATACTAACTATTTATTTTTCATGTTAGGAAACCTATTATCAAATGCATTATATCTTACCTTGTTCATTTATTGAAACATAAGTAATGATAATCTGTTCAATACCTCAAAGTCATCATATGAAGGTATCATCTAATAACCTTTAAAAAGTTTTTTTTAATAGGAAACAAGTGTTCGTGTTTGATCGTTGGTAATGGAAACAATCACTTTCCAAAGTAATGACGAATGTCCTCCATGGCGATTTTGTATTCAGAGTTATATATTATTTTGCTAACGACTGGAATATGACATACCTGATTTTTGAAAGCTCAAAAGAGAAAGAGAGAGAAAAAAAGGCTGATATAGATGTTCATTATGTTTATTAACGAGCGAGCAAGTATATTTTATTCCATGCATACTTTTTATCGATTTTTGTTTAATATTATTGAAAATGATAATTATAGTTCTACTTTTATAAACGAAATTCATTCAGGAAATTTAAAGATATTCCATATTATACTGAAGTTAGTCCTAAACACATATGTAATTTTATAAATATTGATAACTATGATTTCATGTGCGTTAATAACAGACTTGATTTGATCAGGAAAGGAAGAATCGATATGCCCCTTTAATCGCCTTTCGTTTTGAGTAATTCTGTTTCAATGCCTTGATAAGCTCCTCTTTAGATTATATCATTTAAGAATGTTATAGATTTACAATACAGGTGAAAAATTAGAATATTGCACATTCCAATTCTTTCATCAATTATCAACTCTCAGCATAAAACACAGCATTTTCTATCATAAAAATCATTTCATGCAATGATTATTGCTCTTTGCAATAAAACACAGTCGGCCTAGTACAAATATAATAAGCCATTGGTCTTCAGAAGGACCGATACAGGCATACAAATGCTTGAATGGATGGTGATAATACTTACGTAGGTCTACTTCTTCTTTAAAATCGCTCTTATTGACTGTAGATCTTACAATCTCCTATTTTTTTAAAGTACAAAGTCGAAATAATACAATTTCAGCGAAATCTTTTAATCATTAAACATTTTCTTAACAGAATTTAGTTCGTACCAATTTTTTCCCGACCGATAACAAAGTCTTGTAATTATTTGTAACTTTCTACTCACGAGTACCATGAAGGAGTAGAACTGTAGAGTGTTTGGAAACAACAATTATTTCATGGCTAATTGTTTCAATGGAATACGTCAGGAAAACCAGTTTGCTTATTATAATAGCCCAACCTATTTTATTAAGAAACTTAAAATTTGTTATCCTTACTTTGAATGTTTATCGAAGAGCATCCTAAGGATCTTTGAGCAAAATATCTGAAGCATTGTCCCCGTTTCCTTTCACAAACAAAACATTTTTCATCAAACCACCTCGACTTCTCTTTGAGTTCTTTCTTTGATCTGTTTCGATGAAGTTGAATTTCGCCGGTTTGCTACTCGACGTTGGCCGTCCCTGTCCACGAGCCGATGGAAGCGGTTTATTCTTGTTTTTACCGCTTTGGTCCTGTTCGGTCTGGTAATAGCTCAGATCGGCTGTCGCGATAGGACCCACATCTAGTTTTGCATTGGCTTTATTTTCGTTTGATGTTGCTTCTTCCTCATCATACTCGTCCTTTTCTAACTCGTCTTCCTTGTCGACGTCGTCTTCTGTGTCGAATTCGAGTTCGAGCTCGTCTTTATCCTTTTCATCAATATCTTGTTCTCTATTCTTTTTCTTAACTTTCTTTGTTTTCTTTGATTTCTTCCTTTTCTTCTTCTTCAGTCGACCGACCTGTGCCTCTTCGTCATCCTCGTTGATTAGCGTCTTCGCACTGGAAAAAAACATAAAGTTATGATTTAGTTCTATCCATTTCAATAATACTGTCGAAATTCAGTTTTATAACAACCCTATACGAATAGCACTCGTAATCCATGGCATGAGTTGTCAAATTAGACTTTTTTGTGATGATTTTTTTTCAACATTATGATTTCAAGAAGGACAGAAATTGTTTCCAAGTTGACACCCTTCCAAAGATGAGAACAAACTTTCAATCTAAAAGTTGTGATTTTAAAGTGATTCAGAGCGCTTTTTTTTTCATTCACATTTAATGATATCAAAAGCTTAAAATATGTGAAGATATTTTGTTTCTTTGTCTTGACTTTTTGAGTGAATGTGATGAGTAAAGGTAAAACTTACGTTTTCTTTCTCGACTTGCAGCAGGCGACGGCAAAAGCGATGACAACGATCAGAAGCAAGAGACCAACACCTCCACCAACAACACCAACGTATAGGACTGAAAAGATAAGGGTTTACTCTTTAGAAGCACATTGTATCATCATTCATAACAAGCATTTGCCCCCCCCCCCCCCCGTCATGATAAGTTACAAAAATAACATCAGCTACTGAAAATACCCTTAAAAATCACATGATTAAATTATTTACAATGTGTGTATATACATATATATAGAGAGAGAGAGAGGGGGGAGAGGGAGAGATAGAGGAGGGGAGAGGGGAAGGGATATAGAGACTTTAACCGACAAAAACAAGGACAAGAAAAACTATTCTTTGATAACTTTTAAGAGAGTAATCATAACTTAGAATCTATTTCAAGTATTCAAATATTGAGTATATACGTATTTATGTTTACATAAAAGTCACAAAGTATCGTAGGTAATTAATTAAATGATGTTCAAATGATGGGTGTAAAAATGAACTTACCTTCTAATTTCTGTTCTCCATTGAGATCAGTGAGAATGCCGCCGCTTTCTGTTTCAAAAGTAGGTGGCTGTGTTGTGATAATAATTCCTATCGGTGAAAAGAAAAGAGAGTTATACTATTGAATAGGCAGCTCACATAATTATAGTCCATCTATACCTTCAATGATTAGTATCGAATAGCAGTGATAGATTTTGAGTACATAGATGGCTCTGACGTAGTGACAAACGAAATAATTTTGTATTTTAATTTTCTCTCATTGATTCGCCTTATCAATATTAATATAGGCACTTTGTGATACAAATTATCCAAAGTTCCAACTCAAAAAGTATTAGACTTCGAATGCCAGTTTTATATACTACTTTGATATCATTTTTTATCAACCTAGATAAGAGGGTAATTCATCAATAAGGCTTACACGAAGATGGTACTCACTGTATTTTGCATGTACTATCGAGACTGCACAAGATAAACAAGATCATGGGTTTATAATCCTGATTTATAGATAATCATAAAAACGCATACTTAATAATGATTGATCATAGCCATGATAACAATGTCCTATCTTAGTATTCTGCTGTACTCTAGTGCCCTGCACGCGGAAACAATGATTTCTTTTACTCTTTACAGACATCGGATTCTGGCTTGCCTATACTAATAGTATCCACTTTCTCCACTCCATTTGAGGCATTCCAGCGAGAGCTTTTAAGTTCAAATTCTATAAGCAAAATACATTTGCTTTTTCATCCTGTTACCCATTTAATAATGTATTTTTTCAAGCAAACGACCAGGGGACTTGCGGTTTTAGATCTCTTGTTGAGACCTGGTAATGAGTGATAGAGCCTTTCCAGAGGTCACTCACTAGCCCATCGACTTGGATAGAAAACCGGGTCCTCGATTCGACTATGGACCTACTAGTCATGCTAGTAGGTCCACATGACTCGACTAACTTCCCATGCTAAATAAGTACCTGCTCAACTTCTCAATAGAAATAATTATTATGCAATTACGGGCCCACTTAATACGACACACATGTCACTTATCTTCTACATGATAGAGTTGCTCTACTACAATTGAGCTACAGCGCCCTCTTATGAATCCCGGCCGACACCTCTTGAAATTGGACGATGTTGTTAATTCTTGTGTCCTATTTATTTTCACGATTAACTCTTTGCGCGGGGATGGTAGACTTACTGGTACAAATCGGTGAGGCATCGTTCCAGTCGTACCCAGGACCTGACTCGATACATGTAAGGTTCTCGCTACCCTGTATCTCGTAACCCTCATCACACTGGAAGTTCACCGTGGCACCAAACTGAAACCAGTCGCTGTCACGATATCCATTCATGATGTCCCCAGGATCGTTGCAGAATCCAACGTATGCTGTCAGAAGAGAGTACGAAAGAAAGTAATATTAGGAACATAATTGGAGTAGGTATATTCAGGTTCTCGATGCGGTTGATCTTACCTGTTGCCCAGCTACATATCAAAGACAAAAAGCCTATTAATCACTGGTTAAAGATAGGTTTGTAATATGTTTTTAATGGCTACGTGCATGGTAAGGCATAAGTTGATTATGAATCAAAATGGTAATCATTAATTTGCCCCGAAGACTTCTTAAAGTCATTGGTCTATGGCCGGGTAAGACCTGCAGTCAGTAAAGAAGAATAGGCAGGACCAAGAACATCAGAGAGATATAATCGCTGTGAATAGGGGACTAATTTACCATTTGTGTATCTTTGCTTAATATTTCTTATTAATTTACTACCATACATTTTCAAGGTGTTATGACAGAATTATATGGGGAAAAATGTCCACATACTGTCGTAGATGACAAAGGTCTTCATGATGCCACTGACCCCACCACAGACCTGCAGAGGGTTCGCTGGACAGTGCTGGAGGCAGTGATGAGGTTCAACAGAAAACAGTTCTGTCGTGGTGTTTGGCATGAAGTTCCAGCAGCTACAGTGGTCCACCGAGACACCACTGAATCGCATTGTCCTGTTCATACAGTATGCCATACAGGTATCAACTGTCATGTTCCTGTTTATCATGACGGCATCGCTTTGGATGGTACTTTCCACCGTCTTGAAACACCCTTGGAAACTCGGCGCTGGAAGGGAAGGAAAAAGATAAAAGACCACAATGACCCATTGTGAACAAACGTTTTATCGGGGGTCTATAGCCTCAGTTTTCATGAAAGTATTCGAAATTAATTTCCAGATGTTGTCCATCACGGAAATTTAAATCCGGTTTAATGACCAACAGACATTAAGTTACTTGTGCCTATTTTTACCACTTGCCTCATACATGTCATATCAGTTCACTTTTCACAATCCGAAAACGCCCGAAGTAGGCACAGGAACTTGTGTGGTTTCAAGTTATAATTTGCTGAGCTCTAAATATGTAGCTATATACTTGAATCTCAATTGCCTTTCGAGGAGTCTTAGTGAATTACACTCAACACCCTATGAAATTTTTAGGAGAAAGTTTCAGAGAGAATGCAAATTTTTAAATCACTTATTTGACTATGGACAGCCGCACGAAACAGATTTCAAACAGTTTGTGTCGGTAAACTACCTCCTTGGGGCACAATAAATTTCAAAGTTCTACTGATTTCTTAACCAGTCAAGCATGATAATATAAATTCGGTAAACAAGGGATAGAAAAACAGAATTGTACACTTTTGGCTAATCCATAGTCAATTCAAATAGTATTGTGCTTCCCATTGTAGGTGACTTCCCTTTCAGAGAAATCAGTTATGTTTTTTAATTATTTTGTTTCTTTTTGTTTTTCATAAAATTCTGCCGAAATCGATCCACTTTCTAGCTCAGTCGAATATGTAATCCTGGATCTTATACCAACTGAACAATTTGTAGAATGTTTTTTTTTTTTATTATTAATGTATTTAAAGGAAATTTAAAATAAATCCTTTAAATTGAAACTGTGATGGAGGTCAAGTATTTTAATAGAAAATGACAGCATGATCATGCACACAGTTCTTTTTATCAACAATACTTTTATCATAGCTATTACATAGTTACTTAAGCAACTGTTCACAATTAAGTGGTAACTATTTTAATGTCTTATATATATTACAATATTGATATAGACTGAGATAATGTGTATGAATTCATCACATGATAATCATTTAACTGCAATCTGCCTTAGAAAAGAGGTTATTCAAACTGGGTTGCTATTACCAATTAATCCCAACCAATGGTCTCCATTAACATCTTAACGGCATCCTCCCAGAATGATTATCTAAGAGGACGATTAATAAAGAAAATGTGTCCACGATATCATTATCATTAAAACGTTCTGCCAGATTTGACAAGATTTAGCGCAGACAATCCATTCAAAACGTACAAAGATCATTAATACTACAATGTTCCCAATTTTCTGCAAGGTAATCTCTATGGTTTCTTGACATTTACTATTTGCCTCACTTATTAATCTATTGAAAAAAAGCAAGATACATAGCGTAATCTCGCACTAAAGTTATCTCATCTTATTCAGTTATTTACTTTATTCCTGGGCCCCGTCTTACAAAGACCTACGATTGATACGATCAACCTCAATAAATTCATCATTAATAGTTTCCTCAGGAAATTAGCACAATATCTTTTTTAAACAAAAAAGCACATTTAATTTTCAAGAAATTTATGAATTTATGAATGGATATCATATCGAGAAAATATGTTGAACAAAGATGCTTTTTTTAGAAGATTACGTTGTATCGCTTTGTAAGATGGGGCACAGATAAATAATAATAATAATCTTACGTTGACAAATAGCTCCAGCTTCTCGACCTGTCCTGCAGGGTCTGACGTCTGCCGTGGTATTCCGACAATGCATCAGATTTGGAGCTTCTGTATAGGGTGAAGACAAAAATATAAAGATAGGTTTAATATATTTTATGAGTGTTCAATATCATGAAAAGGTTACATGGACATCTATTAACAAGCATAGGTGTTGTGGCTCATTCGATAAGTCTCCAGACTATGAACCGCAAGGTCCGGGTTAAAATCCTACCGCAGCACTCGGCCACTCGCGTCCTTTGGCAAGGCATTTATCTACATTTGCCACTCTCCACCCAGGTGTAGTAAATGGGTACCCGGTAGGAAGCAAATCTTTGAATGCTCGAGCGTCTGATCAGCGGGTAATAGTATGCAGCCCTTAAAAAAATTGCATCATAAAGCGCTACACAAATGCTGCATATTATTATTATCATTATTATTTCATTATTATTATTATCATTATTATTATTATCATCATCATTTTTAGTAGTATAGTAGTATAGTAGTAGTAGTAGTAGTAGTAGTAGTAGTAGTAGTAGTAGTAATAGTAGTAGTAGTATATCAGTATATATAGCCATTATCTTCCACCTGTGCATATTGACATCCAATTGATAGAGTACACAGAAATTGGGTCGATTTGTTATGTATTGATACTTCCTCTTTTTTCTTATCAGGAAGAAGTCTTAATCTCTGGACACCTTGTATTCATGTTTCTCTTCAGGCAGAAATGTGTTTAAATATATTAATATCCGATTTAATTTCCATTTAAAGAGGATGTCTGCTTTCAAAACCTCATTATAAACTCTTTTGATTTCATATACGCCCTGTTCATTAGACGCCCAAGCATCCATTGTCTTATGAAGAGTTAGGAAATGTTGACTGGTCAGGAATTTACAGTATTCAAAATGCCAAGGATGCATTTGACGCTTTTACGAATAAAATGAATCCATTAATGAATAGCTCTTTTCCTGTAGTGCGATTCAAACGCTCTAATTACAAAAAGGTTCAAAGGTCCCCATGGATCACACCTACCATTTTGCGCTCAATAAACAGAAAGAACAACCTTTACTTAAAAACTATTTCAAAACCTTGCGACAGAAATAGAAAAAAGTACACTGACTACAAAAATATTCTGACAGGTATACTAAGAAGATGTAAAAAGAATTATTTTCATAATCAATTTGACCTCTATAGAAACGATGTTAAAAATACATGGAAAGTTATAAAAAACGTTATACAAGGTAACTTCAAAATGTCTACGCCCGCGGAAATAAATGTTGATGGTGAATTGGTAGAGGATCCCCTTGCCTTGGCAAATGTTTTTAATGACTATTTTGCATCCGTAGGCCAAAATCTTGCCAGCACCACCTCTGCCTCTTCTAAACACTTCACATCATTTCTTAATGACCCTAATCCAAATTTGATATATTTCACACCAACAGACGTAAAAGAACTAGCTGATATAATTTCTGGACTGAAGAATACAATGAGTTCAGGATGTGACGATATAAGTAACATTCTCCTGAAAAGAAATCTAATACACATTATTAAACCTTTGACTTATATCTTTAATTTGTCTCATTCTACAGGAGTTGTACCTTCATCATTAAAGCAAGCCCGAGTAATCCCTGTTTTTTAAAAAGGCGACAACACCGTGTTGGGAAATTATCGCCCCATATCATTATTGACATGCATTTCGAAGGTTTTGGAAAAAGTAATTTTTGTACGCACGACAAAGTTTCTTAATATACATAAATTGTTTGATCCCCTGCAGTTTGGTTTTCGCGAAAAACATAGTACTACTCATGCCCTGTTGGCATTGATTAATAAGATTGCCAATGGAATTGACAAGTATGAGCATACTGTTGGGGTGTTCCTGGACTTCTCCAAGGCTTTCGACACAATCAATCATGATATCCTTTTATTCCAGCTTAATTATTATGGAATCAGAGGGATAGCCTTGGAGTGGTTCAGGAACTACCTCAGCAGAAGGCAGCAATATGTTTCCATAGCAAATGTAAATTCCGCTCCCAAATCTATCTCATGTGGAGTCCCTCAAGGCTCAATCTTGGGTCCGCTTCTTTTTTTGGTCTACATTAATGATTTTTATAAATCTTCAAGTACTTTATCATTCATTCTTTTTGCCGACGGCTCAAATATATTTTTTCCCATAAGGACCCCAAACATTTACTTGACACATTCAATAAAGAATTAAAACTAGTCTCGGAGTGGATCAAAGCCAACAAATTATCGCTTAATCTCACTAAAACAAATTACATGCTCTTCAGCAATATCATTCATGAACTCCCAGGTAACATTATTTTTTATAATATTAATATTCAAAGAGTATTAAATACGAAATTTCTAGGAGTAACTATCGACGACAGACTGTCATGGAAAGAACATATAGATAACACATGCAAAATAATTTCACGGAATATTGGAATTATAAATAAAGTTAAATTCTACTTCCCGACTCGTATATTATTAAACTTATACTCTACGCTGATACTCCCGCATTTGAACTTTTGTATTATTGCATGGGGGGTTTGTGCTGATTTTCATTTGAATAGACTTTTTCTACTCCAGAAAAAAGCTTTGCGCGTTATTTGCCATTCTCATTATCGGGCACATACGAATGTTCTTTTTAAAACTCATGGTATTCTTAAGATACATTATCTTTACCATTATAATCTTGGATCTTTTATGTACAACCTTAGTAGAGATGAACTACCAGACGTATCTTATTCTATGTTTACAAGAAATATCAATGTTCATCACTACCCTACAAGATCTGCTGGACTTTTCCATTTACCTAGAACGAGGACATTATTAACAAACAAACTGTCCATATCTTCTGGCATCAAACTTTGGAATTCACTTCCGCAAACTTTACGAAATAAGCCAACTATTCATAGCTTCAATAGAGCACTTAAAAAAATCTAACCAATAACTATAACACTCACATCATTCATCCTACTTAGGATATCTTGTGGATCTTCTGTTCTTCCTGACCCCCCCCCCCGCCTTTATTTCATTTCTTTTCCCGTCTCTTTTTATTCGCTCTACCTGTGCAGATTTGTTTTTTGTCTGTTTTCTTTTACTGGTCTTTTGTCCTTTGTTTTGTTGGTTTTTTTTTTTTCAATTTGTCTGTTCATATACTATTTCGTATGTCTTGTTTTTGTATAACTTTTTGTCATGCCTTGTTCTTGTACCGTTCTGTCCCGTCCTGTTTTTGTAACGTTTTGTTTTGTGTGTCCTTTTCACTTCTTCTTCATATCTTGTAATATAATCCAGCCTTGTTTATCTTTTACTTGTGAGAATATGTAAAAAAAAAAATTTAACAAGGATTTACATATAATTTCTACAAGAAAGATATGATGATTTGTGTATTATAGTGCGTCCCACAAAAAACGAAACCGAGATTTACCGATGATTTATCATAACTTAATTACAAATAAAATAGACAACTGACCTACCATTGTAAAGTTTAGAATCTCCTCAATTATCTGATATTACTTAGATTATTTCTCATTCACGCATGAGTGAGCAAAAACAATTTGAAGAGGGGATACCAAAAACTCATTTGGCGGGCTGTATCTGGGTTTAAAAAAGAAAACCACATTTTTAAAAAGTTCAATATTTGCTCTTTAATTTGATACCTCAATTACAGAAAATGGCCAAGAAATGACAAAGTTCTGGTTATTTGAAATAATACTTGAATTTCAATAATTTCATAAAATGAAGAGGTTCTACAGGCTAGCGTTCAAACTCACTTGACACTCCGTTTTGTTGACGATCAGCCATGCATTAAGTCTTTTGTTAACCATGTGATAGCTTCTGTGAGAAACCGGTGAAAACACGTTTATTTAATGAAATTATGGAAATACAAGCATTGTTTCGAGGGAACATAACTTTTTTACTTCTTGACCATTTTTTGTGATTAAGGTATCAAAGAAAAGAGAAGATATTGAACTTTTTAGGCATGTGATTTTCTTTTTGAAATTCAGATACCCCCCGCCAAATGAGTTTTTGGTATCCTTTCTTCAAATTGTTTTTGCTCAATCATGCGTGAATGAGGAATAATCTAGTAATACCAGATGAAAGAGGAGATTCTAAGCTTTACATTGGTAGGTCATTTGTCTATTTTATTTATGATTAAGTTATGATAAATTATCGCTAAATCTCGGTTTCGTTTTTTCTGGGACGTACTGTATATCTTCTGATATTAGGATTATCTATGTGACTTTCGTTTCTATCCACACTCTACATGTACAGTATATTATCTGATTTCACTTTTCTGTTTTTAGACACCCTTTACTTGTGGAGACGGATACCCAATGATAATCAACGTGTATGCACGATTATGATCTACAAGAATTTACACACCATCTGCTAATAGTGGGTTTTCGCCCAGCGTCGTACGACGCTATCTACGACGTAGAACGATCTCTTTGTTCGTGCGTCCGTCGCGCTCAACTCTCGCTTGTAAGCAGTTTCGCAAATCGCTGAACGCGGCCGGATCGACCGGCTGGCATGGTTGGCATGTAATGTTGACACGCCAACATGTGCATTGTATATGTTCCTACTATGTGCACACAACTGGCAGTGCCATGTGTCTTGCAGTCGCGTCGTCGACCGAGCCATGCAACGGCTTTTCAATCATATTTCAATAATCATACTCGTTTAAACTTCTACTGTAACATTTTGAAATTATACTTAGCTTGATTTTAGTATAATTGAAATGGTACTCACCGAAAAACTCGCATTCGAGTCCATGTTTTGAAGCTTTCAGCTATCAGTGTAGTCAGAGTAGAGTACAACATGTGCATGCACGCGATGGGCGAATGTGTTTACATCGATCGGCTCAGCTTGCTCGCTCTACAAGCGATCTGATTGGCTGTTGACGGCTGTTGACAAATCCTACGTTCTAATGCGGACGCCCGCTAATTTGCGGAAGAACCGTCCGTGATTTGAGCTCAAGAACGCTCGGGCCTCTGTTTCCATGAAAGTTGGCGATTTTTGCACACGTACGTTCTACGTCGTACGACGCTGGGCGAAAACCCACTATTATGCTTTAATGACGGATACGATCTGCACAATAAACCCGTTCTATATGGCATGTATGGATTCTTCTTCATTTTAAACCCCTGCTACAATGGAGAGTCATGTAATGTATCCTTCGTAATGTCAGCAAGGTTATGTACCTTGATATTGTATGCAACAGAGTTATTAGTACTGATGTAATTATCAATTCATACTGTTCTGTCTATCTAGGGCATATCATTTTGTTTTCCTCTTCTTTTCTAGACACCCTGTACCTATAGCACTGTTAATGACACTGTGGCATCGTTTCTGGTATCCACGTGTGCATCTATTAATATCCGTTCCCTCCATACTCCAGGAAGACGTCTGTTATTACCCTCTACCGCTATTCTATTTATTGCTCAACTATGACTGTACTGCATAATATTTCAAGCATGATATTGTCAGTACAATCCAGTGTACAAAGACAATGTAAAACAATGCAAGGGGAAGTCTAGCTTGATGACATCTTGACTTGGATGTAATCAGAGGAATTACAAAAACATTTTAAAGGTGACGTTGTTTTTCGAAAAACAAAATCTTCAAAAAATTGCAGAGCTATGGTTTTTGAAAGATTTAAATTTGTGACGCCATACCCCAGTCGAGCGGGTAAATGTCATGATATTTTACTATATATTATTTTGTCCATCAAAAGTTGAAAATATTTCTTATTGTACATTTAGTATTACATTATATTGTATATATTTTATATACGCTTTTATTAGAATATAGCCATTTGGAGTCGATCGTAATAAACTATTAACAGAACTTTGTGGGATTTATATTCAATAGGCCTAAAGTGATCGTAGTGTGTGACAATATTCCTAGGAGGTTATGCATACTACTTGAAGCTGAAAGAGAAGACTGACTTATAGATATGGATGTTTCTTACCAGAACATGTATTCCTTTCATTATGTTATTCCTTAGTATTTTTAACCCTGTTTGCATCAACTGTTAAAGTAGCGTAATGAACCAAAAATGTTAAAATGGTGAGACATGGCATGTGGGAAAAAAATTAAAAGTTGCGAGAGAGCAAAGCGATCAAACCAAAGGTTTGAGCTTTTATATTTAAAAAAATCTAATTTTGCAATAGATTTTGATATAACTATTAAAAAAACACATTACATTTCATCCTTCTCATTTCCTTTTATTTTTCTCCCTTTATGCTTTGTCGTTAAAATTTTGAGGGTCCGTGATGGCCCCAAGCCCATATCTGAGTTGTTTTTATCTCTAGAAAGCCTCTGCCAAGTTGTAATATAATGTGAAGAATGCTTCTATTTCAATTTGTAACAATTTTTTAAACATAGGGCCCCAAGTCTCTTCTGAGATTAAGAGGGAAATTAAATTTGCGTTCGAATTGATATCCCTCCCTCTCTCTCTCTCTCTTTATACATATTCCAACAGAGGTGTACAGGCTCTCATAATAACAGAGTACAGTATTTCAACTTCAAGTCAGTTATCATGCGAGCAAGAAATGAAAGCGATACAGCATTCAAGGAAATAAACTTGAGAATTTCCTACTTAAGCTTTCAAATCGGAAATTTGACAGCGTACTTGTGTCTAGATAAGTGCCCAGATCAAGAAGAGTAGTCGCTAGTTGTAGAATATATTTATTCATCAATGCCAATATGAGTCATAGCATAATGGACTTGTAGGCTTGTAAGGAGGTACTATAAGAGACGACATGATTTCAAATTGAATGAAAATTTAAAATTATCCTGGTCATCGTATTCGTCCTGTTGTTTGTGTGCTACTACCGGAGTCCTTTTCTTTCAGATTGCTTCGATTTCATAATAAAATCCTTTTAAAAAGTACTTTTCACAATTTTCTTAAAAGTGCGTTTTAAGTATGTATGATAGAGTATAACAATTCATTATCTATAAAAGATGGACAAAAAAGTGTTTTGTTTAAGAATCAATGTGATTTTATTATCTACATCTTATTTAATGTCTACCAACATGTCCTTGTTTTATTGACTGATTTGTAATCCTTTACTCTTAACTTGTGACAAATATATATTTTAAATCGTATAAAATATTGCTCTGTTTTAAGAGAAAACGTTAGAAGTATAATTTGATCGGTTGGTGCATGATGGCCTATAGGTATTCTCTGACTTTGTTGTTGATCAGTTACGTTTGTATAAAGTAACTTATCGAGAATTGCTCTCAGTACCTAGAGTTTGATGATATTTAATTTTACAGTTTACCTAATTCAAGCATATATTTCTAAATCGCAATAATGCAGTAAATGGAATATAAAGTGTATCAGGACATTCGCCATTATTTTACAGGACTGTATAGGTATTCCAGCTCAATTACACATTTCAATCATTTAATTTAATGTTACGACCATTTAATACCTGTATATTTCATCAGAATCGGAACTGAAACAATCAAGTTGTAACTTTTAGAAGACAAAAAAAAAAGGTTGTTTAACTTCACAAGACATACGACAACGGTTACTCATTTTTCTCTGTTAATATCATTATCATATCCCGATTGGTGTAGATTTCATGATAAAGAAGTTGTTGATTGAATCATAATGACTTTGAATAATGACTATACTTCATGTTCATACGAGAAAAACCTTGATATATTTCATTTCTATCATCATAACAAAGTACAAAAGAAATAGGAATTGTGTGATGTCGTCAGTTCCCATATTGTGTGAAAATAATTTTAAACTTTGAAATGCTATTATTTTCCTATTGTTCATCTGAATTTGATAACATTAACACGATTAAGCTTGTTTGTTTTTTCTCAACCATCTTAAAATGCTTTGTAAAAATTAGTGAACTTTAAAATTAAAATTAGTGAACTTTGAAATTAAAATGTATTATTTTGCATCCGAGTTCAGTAATGTTTTCAACATTAAATTATGTGCAATTCTCCTCCATCTATTAAACAATATTTTTATGAGGTGGACTTAAGTAGCATTTTGATTAAAACCGAAGGAGTTGCTGTAACCCTTCTTTTGGAATCTGTTTAAATTTTGACATAAGAAGATTGAAAATTTGGGGGAGGTGGGGGACACTCTATACTGCCAACAATGGGACCATTATTATGTTTAATTTCTCTGTACAGTTTCCTGACGATATTTGGTGAATTTATATCTGGATTTGTGGTTTTACATCGCTTTAAAACTTTTCAGAAGAGTTAGAGCACTTCATATCGGATTTTTTAAAAGTCTACTTGTGTCTTGTTAATTATACAGTTTAAACGAAAGTATAGTCATTGACTGATCAAGGGTGTCTGCTTACAGTATATAATATGACAGATGCTTGTCACGCCTGTTAAATTTGATATCAATTTTATCAATTCGATGACCGCTGGTAATTGAATATCCAGGTTCAATTTCTAACAAATTACAATATTAAAGTAATGAATGGATTTAACATTTTCTTATGTTCTATACAAAGTTCGACGCCGTCCAGTCGCAGCTACAGTGATACAATATTTCGCTACTGCGATAACAGTATTTTACGAAATGTGATATTGTTCGTAAAATAGTTTGCCAGATAGTATATTGTTGTTTTTGCGAGGCTTGTTGTTGTTAACTTGCGTAGTATTATGTGTCCTGGATACATTTGGGGAAAAGGGGGAAATGTTAACTGGTTACTCATTTATTCATTCATTTCATTTATTTCTACAATAACAGCAAAGTAAATACAGTTTGTACATCTCAACATCATTATGGAAGAAATACAAATTAAATTTCATTGAAATATATTGATGAAATACATTCGTGAAAGCAGTTAAATATGTGTTAATGAGCAAGAATAACGTAACAGCTGTCATGTGGAAGCAAAGCTTGTGAAACATGTTCCCTATAGCATACATAATGGTATTATTGTTCATGAAAATATAAAATATTGAAGTATTAGAGAGCAAAAACAACATTTAGTTTTGTTCCAGATAACTAAGTTTATGTGTTTATGATAACTGCAATGATTGTTGATGCTACCTAAAATGATCATTTCAACTCATGCATTAAGTGTTAATACTAGAGTGGTTCCATAATGCACCAGGGCCACCAAGAAGAGTACAATATGTACAAATGTAACTAGTTTGACATATGATCATTTTTTAATAAAATTATTTTTAAAAGAAAAAATGAGGCTTTACTGTAGCGAGATTTGTATAATAGGGGTTTTACAGACATGTTTCAATGGATATACGTTTGGGGTCGACTTTTAATGTCACCATCCGAAAGGAAAGGGGTTCAGCTCTTAAAGGGGCAATTTGTTTATCAAAGGATGAGCATTATTATTAGTAGAAAATGATTGAAGTGGCTGGATAAACAAACCTGGTTTACAGTCGACATTTGTCAGCATGATATTTAGGTAACTCTCTCCATATCTCTCCCGGGCATGCCTGACAGCCACTGCAGGGCCAGGGAACCCTGCTTCGTTACAGGCAACTATGGCATCCTCGTTGGTCCAGCCGTCCCCGCAAACAGAGGCCCATTTGCCCGGTTGGATGTTATTCTCGTAGGCAACTTCAAGCCTGCCCTCTCGTGGCGTGCGACCACCACCAAGCCGAAGTTCTGTGGAAACAATTTCATACTTGATATTTTCATTGCTGTTTCAGTGGGAACAAACAAGTACCGTAAGGACAATTTGAATAATAACAATTAAAACTGGCGATATGAGTAACAACATGAATACAAAATTAAGTGTCAGTATGACAGTAAATTCATGAACGTGGAAAAAAGAAGAAAGCGAATCAAATGTATTCACACGGCTTCTACTTTCAAAATGAATTTACATAAGATGCATGAAAATTATGGGAATTTCTACACATATCCTATAAGTATGTAATTATTCAAATGGGCTAAGATTATTCTATCTGTTTATGATTTGTAAGAGGTGGAAATTGTGTTTTTAATCGTTGCATCATTATTCAAGTCATGAAAAATACAAAAAACCCAGTTAGGACTTCCACCGTATAAAATTAACAATCATAAACATATGTTGTTATTTGTTCTCATACCAAATCCTATTATGTCACGCAAATATGAATATTAACGATAAAAAAAAACGTGTGTGAATATTAAAGACTAGTATAATCACTTCTCCATATTTTCTGGATTTCCACGAGTTTTTCAGTATGATTCAAAATACCGAAAAACAGGGAATTTAAATAAAGGCTTTATTAATAGAGTCTAAATTGATCAAACTGTACCTCTATGCTTGCTGGCTCCACTCGTCAGCAAAAAGAAGTAAGGGGTGCGCAACACATAAAGACTTACAATTATCGTAACTGTATGGTAAAAAAACCAAGCAGCCAATCAAAATCGAGGTTTTTAATCACGTATCTTATGGTTCAGGTCGACTCTATAACTTAATTTTGTGAGCGAGCATAGTCAGGACGCTAAGAAAAGCACATACAGGTGTAGATCTACTGTGATAAAACAAATTACATTTTAGTGTATATTTTTGGGTCCGTTCATGAACTCCTTGAAGTTCTTTATTTAATCCTCAAAAACTCGTAGTCAGGCGTTTCATCATCATTTGCCGTCAAATGAAAGATGTCAGATCTAACAACTTTCCTTGGCTTTGATTGGCTGAAAATAACAGGTGGTTGATTGTTACTATGGTAACGTGTTAGTGCTGACAACATTCACGTAAAGGTTACCGGGGAAACTCCTGAAAATCAGGAGAAGGGGAGAACTGGGTGTTCATTAATTTATCAATATGTCCCAAGAGTGCATGGCCTTCATTCGAGGTAATATGCCTTAACAATGTCACATGCTTGAATTATTCATAGATTCTTACAACAAAAATAAAAGCAAAACATTTTTCAAACTGTATCGGGCAAGACAGGTTTGCCTTTAATAAGACCACCATTAATTGAAATGTTACTGGAGAGCGCTTACGGACTTTGAAGCGTTAATCTTTGAGCTATAAACATTAAAAACGCTTGATGATCTGGGCCCCGTTGCATAAACGTTACTGGTAACTTTGCCATCTAATGGTAACTACCATGGTAACGCTGATAATTAACCAATCAAATTCAAGGATTCGATACAAGTTACCATAAATGTAACTTTTATGCAACGGGTTCCTGATCCGGTATCGCTCAAATTAAAAACATGCTTTTGATTTTAAACACCAACCATTATTATTGTTATTATTATTATTATCATCATTATATTATTATTATTATCATTATTATCATTATTATCACTATCATTATTACTATTATTATTATTACTAATATCATCATCATCATCATCTTTATAATTATCATTATTATCATCATTATAACAACAAATCTCATGTATGAGTATGTTATGGCGGTCAGCTTAATCGAGGGTATGAGAACATTATTATTCATGGTTTATTTCATATTGTATCTCGCAGCCATTTGCTGAATTGTACACAATTTACAATTTAAAGGGACACAAATATGGTCATGATAATGCGCACAACATCAAAATCCACAAAAATTTAACAAAGATAATCCAGAATCAAAACAATTAGAAACTAAAATCAATCCCTTAAAATATACCTTATTATTCCTAAAATGGATTTAGGAATAGTAAATTCACTAGATGTCAATTTTTTTTAAATATAGATACCAAGTATGCCATAAGCCCGAGGCTTGAACAATGCATGAAAAGAAAATAAACAGCAATTTTTAGAACGTTGGTGTTTAATAATAATAATGGTATTATGATGATTATCATCTATCAGTTAATTATCATTATTGTTTTTGTTATCATTATCATTATTATCGTTATTTTTGTTGTTATCATCATCATTGTCATCATCATCATCATCTTCATCATCACATAATTATCTCAGATAAAGCCACCTAGATGTCCGACAATCGAATTCCCATTTACCCCCCCCCCCCCCCTGTACACACACACACACACCTCTCCCACGCATGATCTTTCCGTTTCCTCTCATTACCACCCTGTGTTTCTCCAAGGTACCTCTCATCATTTTTCATATCCTGACTTTAATTCCTACCGAACGCGCTGCCCTCCCACGTGACAGTGAATCATCGCTTTGTATTTTTTTGTTCCACCACTTGAATTACTTACCTATAAGTTAAAGCTTGTTTTAAAAGAACCTAAAGATTTTTCAATTTCAAAATTTCAATTCATTATGAGATCAGGTAAATACCGTACAATGTTTTTAAAATTCTTTAGGGTATGGTTAACAAATGTCTCCAAAATAGTCGGTACTACTGTCCTGCGTAAAGTCTTTTTTTAATGAAACACTTCTCGACAAGCAAAGCATAGACGGTGATCCTGAGGTACTTTACCCCCCCCCCCCCCACACGCACACAAACACACATATTCGAATTTCTAATTTTGTATAGAAGCCTATGGGAGATAGTAACCCCCCCCCCCCCCTTAGAGGGGGAAAGACTCCCTTACGAAATTCTCTTTGCATATACACAAACCAAACGTATAGTAAATTATATCTTATCAGCATTCCACGAGCTTCAATTATGAAAAACGATTCCACTGGCGAGAGAGGGCGCCGAGTCTAATTTAGTGGGAAATTGATATATACACTCTTAAAATAGTTGGGCACAAAATGCCCAACTTTTAACCAACCCTGGGCAACATACTGTCCATACAACTATTGGTTAAAATCTGCCCAAATTGGGTAATAAAAACTAATAATTGGGAAATGAATTAGCTCAATTGGATAATTGCCTAGAATATATATATATATATTTACCAACATACATTAACCAACACAGCGGACAGTATGTTGCCCAACATTTTAAGTGTGTACCATTAAGGTCATGATTATTGTTTTTTTTCCTTCGAGTCCTCTACCGCATCCCGCCCCTTTCCCACCACCATATCCGATTTATGGGTCAATTGAAAGGTAAATTAAAAGATCAGCAAATTGCCTTATATATTTACATGTAAAATGTTGGTTGGGAAAAAGCCGAAAGAATATTTTTTTCGCAACATCGAAATTGTTAAGACTGGCATAAATTAATTCAGCTTATAATACAAAGTAGTAAACGCTGGATAGAGAGGCGGTGCAATACGAGTGATTGCGAATGTCACCCCCCCCCCCATCCCTACTTCGATTAAAAAGATGATCAAAAGAAAGGATAAGAATACATGTGCTGTATAAGATAATAAATTGCTTCTTCATTCCGCTGGAGATATTTTCTTTATATTTCTGAACACTTAAGGATATAATCTTGCATAATGAAATACGCCCCCCCCCAAAAAAAAAAAAAAATAGAGAGAGGGGGGGAGGGTTGAGATCGGGGTAGGATGAAGGTGAAAGACTGAGACATTTAGAAATTGAGGATGTCGGTTTGCAAAAAAAAATCATCATTGAAACTACTGAAATAAACACGATAAACAAAATTCGTTTCCTGTACAAACAATGAGGATCTTTATCGGAAGGATAAGTTTCGAATCTGGTTTATAAGCAGTTTAATTCTTAAGTCAATAATCTTAGCTAAAGATTTGCCTTATGATGTGACAATGACATATATTAATCATTAAACATGTTTAAATTAATGATGTTTATTCGCTAATAAACAATGTACCACCGTTGATAATTATTCTTGCATGTGTCATATCGAAAAAGTCAAGGACAGGAATCGGGGGTGGCGTAGGGGGAACTATCATCAACTTGGTTTCTCAAGCAGACTAAAGAATCGAGGAGAAAAGAAGAAAAAGGGAAAAAAAGAAGTCAAAAGAAAGGATCTGACTCATTCGTACCCAATACCGTACCCCTACTTTTTATTCAAAAGAAAAGTGAAAATCATATTTGACTTACACCCCCCCCCCTATGGAATACCTTCGCTGTTGGAAAGAATACAGTGTCTAGTATGAATCACATTTTCACATACGGAAACACCGGAACACACTGTGAACATTCACACTGGCATATACGTCGAGATGTCCACAATATGAAACAATACCCTCACACTGCTTGAATCGCATTTTCACGTAGTCCATCATTAGAACACATTTTAACATTTACACTGTCGATGAATTCACAGTGTGAAACTATCGTCACACTATGTGCTATGTGTGAATAACATCTTCACACTGTCCACACTGTGAACAATATGTGAACACAATGTAAACACATTTTGGAAACTCTGTTAATACACTGTGAATGGACTGTGCACATACTTTGAACACACTGTGAACAATCTGGGAACACTCTGTCAACACACTGTGAACACACTTTGAACACTGTGTGAAACTATATTCTTTCCAGCAGGGATGTGTGCCTCTCCTGGTCAAGGTAACTTGGCAATGTGGAAATCTAAGGGAGATTTTCTTCCTAACAATTGCTCACAATACATCTTGAAATGCCAAATCCATTCTTCGATTGTTTACTGATCAGGCATTGCATTAATTGAAGATAATTCGAAGCCAAGTCCACTCTGTATTGAGTAGACGCATATCCGTGAAGGGTTTCGTTTTTCTTTGCTATCCAGCTAAGTAAATTAAATAAATTTCAATAACGTGAGCATGATCGAAAAGTAATTGACTGAAAATAAGTTTTCTTGGCAAAAATCATGAAATATGACAGAAAGAATGTTCACCATGGACGTCATTCATTTGATATTTATTGTTTGCAAGTACGGAAGAAAACGATTTCAAATAGTTTCAGAGATTCAAACCAAGTCTTGTTTTTTAAGTTATCAAATGCAATTGGCATTTCACATCACGTAAATATCATTTATTGATAACAGTTACATGACTTATGATTAGGGTAGGGTCTAGCATACTTTCTTGTGGGACTCCACAGTTAAAGCGTATATACAGTGCGTATCAAAAAAAAGTTTACACTTAGAAAAAATCCTGTAAAATTATACATTTGTAATATCCTGAAGATTTTTCCACATTTTAACATTGGTACAGATCCATTTAATCAAATGACGATATAACTGTCGAAAAATATTTCCGCTTGAGTGAGCACCACTTACTTTTGAAAAGTTAGTGAAAAATGATTTGCGCAGAACTTTGAAATAGTTATGCAAATAAAAGTAGACCTTAATCATGAAGAACACGTGAAATTTAGCTAGTAAAATTGATTTGAAGATCTCTTTAACCTTTTTTAACTTGTTTCCTTTCCCAAAACACTTAGAAGAGTGCTTTGCGCCCCACCCCACTCCCCCACACACCGAGGCCATCGTGACGACATTTGCTTTACACTGAGCTGTGAATTACATGAAATAACTTAGGCTTGATTTTCATTGTGTTAATCATTTTCAAGCTTGGGAAAAGTGTGGAAAAACAAGTATTAAATGAAAAATGAAATGTAAACCCACTTTAAATGATAAAAACTTAGTGAAAAAATGCTGGAGATGTCTGATATAAACTTTTGTTCAGATTCAGTTATGTCCTCAGATCCAGCTGGCACAAAAATTGTAAAGGTTGTGCTTACTAAGTGTTGAAATTTCAATTTGGGTGGAAAATTGTTACAAAATGGTTGAATGTATCCGTTTTATTTCAATTGACTGAAAGTGCAAGGGAAATGTATGAGAAATGTTTCACAATGTAAGTTTGATTTCGCCCATTCCCCTTGACACAGCGTGAAAACGAGCGTTTCTGCGCAAACAGATTTCTGCGAGCTTTACAAAAATGGACAGTGCTCACTCAAGTGTAACATTCTGTCAAAACTTTTACTTTCATTTGATAGATGAGACCCAAACCCAAGATTATATGTCAAAAAATTACCCACATGTTGTATATTTTTTAATTCCCAGAGCTTTTTCAAAGTGTAATTTTTTTTTGATACGCACTGTAGAAGAATAGTCCGAAGCATTTAATTTACACTCTGCATGTCTAAATTTCTGCAAAGCTTTCTCCCCCCATACCATTGTTCTCGAGTTTATTTTGAATTAAATAGTCATGCAGTAGTATGCCGTATTACATAAGTGTCAAAAGTGTTATTGTTATAATTATCATCATCATAATAATATAGTAGTAGTAGTATAGTAGTAGTAGTAGTAGTAGTAGTAGTAGTAGTAGTAGTAGTAGTAGTAGAAAGAAGAAGAAGAAAATGATGGTGATGATGATCATCATGATCATGAAGAGGAAGAAGAAGGAGAAGAAGAAGAAAAGGAAGAAGAAGAAGAAGAAGTAGTAGCAGTAGTAGTAGTAGTAGTAGTAGTAGTAGAAGTAGTAGTAGTAGTAGTAGTGGTAGTAGCAGAAGTAGGATATAGTGACAGTATTGTAGTACTAGAAGTAGTAGTAGTAGTAGTAGTAGTAGTAGTAGTAGTAGTAGTAGTAGTAGTAGTAGTAGTAGTAGTACTAGTAGTAGTAGTAGTAGTAGTAGTAGTAGTAGAGTAGTAGTAGTAGTAGTAATATAGTAGTAAATCTAAAAGTATTAGCAGGTATAGTGGTTGCTTAGCTGGACCCAAATTAACTTTAAATTGTAAAGTAATAATCATTAAACAAAGATTGTGTTGTTATTGTTGTTGCTGTTGTTGTTGTTGTTTTTATTGTATAATGTTCATATATATATGTTTCATTGCATGTTACGAACTGGGAAGTGCCCTTCCCCCTTTAATTCAACTAACCTTTTCCTCTTTTCCCCTCTCAGTCCGCGCAAAGCTGATGATCCTTTGTCACGTGTATTATTAACACGTCACGTATGATAATATGAAATACAATATATTCCCGGACAGAGTTACAAAATATAGGTTGTAAGTATATGATATAATTTCATCTGACGGATAATCTTCGAAAGTAAGGATATTTGTCATCTATCATTTATCCGTCACCATAGAGCTATTGTATTGTATTTTCACCCGAATTGTGTATTAAGAATATCATTGTAATATCAAATCTCATGTACTGAAGAAGTCAATTAGAGAACGGTGAGCAAACAGAAATCGTTTTCTTTTGTTCATATGAACAACGTTCATACTAACTGTTGCAGGTTTACTTTATCGTTCAGGGAAAGTATGTAAATGTTTTTAATGACCCTACGAACAAACATAAAAATACATAAATATTGTCGATCCTTACCTCCGAAAGAACATTCAATTTGAAGTACAACAATAACGGCTGAGAATAAATTCCACCAAATTTTCCAACGCACAGAGGCAATTCGTAATTCCATTGTTGAGCAAAAGTTTGGGTACCCCTCCGTCCCCTCTATAACTCACGCCAGACTGAAAAATCCTGTACTATTATCAGTGCAGCGAATACAGTATATTCTGTAAGTGATATAATCCAAGTGATTATTTAACGCTGCTACGTTGCTTCCATCGGCCGTGGTAAGGGATTCGAGCCTTCTTCCTCCCCCTGCACGATAATAGCATAACGAATTAAAGGCAAGGGGTTGCCGTTGTCGGCAAAGAAGTTCTGCTTTCTAAAGTTTGTTAGTCACTCGGCTTCGACGAAAGAATGATACTAAAATATCCTGGCATGACACTCCTAAGCCCCCTTGACAAGACTCAGCGCTGACCTGTGTTCCTTTATGTGTCTGATTACTTTGTTTAATATGTTTAAGGCTTTTTGTTTTGGAAAAGTTGCATCCCTTCAAGTTATTATTTTTTTCGAAATGCTTTCCTATAATTCATCTCGCCGAAGTGTCGCCACTGTTGTCTTAAGTTGCAGACTGTTACACTGCTTATATTCAGACATTCACTTTCGTTGATTTCGTTATTTATCATTTGCATTATTAATCAGTTACAATAAAAACAATAATTGCAAATAGCTGTCGAGGACAATTTCCCTCCAATAGTCTATTAAATTCTAGTCATAAAGTATAAACATTTTCATTGTCGCTGTCCGATTTAACAGCATCTTTAACATTTTTAGTTTGCTAACCATCTCAAATTGCATCAACTTGATCAAAGATGGCCATCATGTTTCCCATTGTATATCAGATTTGGGACCAGACAATTACTTTGATAGTGGAATCAGTTTCAAGCACAGGAGATATGATGATCACGCTAAGCTGTAGCTCTCAGACCTGGTAATGATTAAAGTGATAAATGGAATAACTGGTTAAGGGAGATTCAGTGATGATGACAGATCCTATCTTAGACCATCTATTTCCAACGATCATCAATATCGCCCAGTGATGACGACGAAGACGCATGGTGACGGCAATAATGATAATGTAATGGTAATGATAATGATGTTGCAATGATAAATATGAGAAGATGATGGTGATGATAATGATGATGGTCGTCGTGGTTGTGATGGTGATGATTAAACTTTGTGGTGGTGACGATGATATCGATGATGACTTAAAATGTCATCTTATTAAAACTAAACCATAATGATAAACAAAAATAATCAGTCCTACATTATATTTATACTCAGAATCCCAATTACCACACATTTGTTGTTTCAACGGAATAATACATAATAGTTATCAAACTTTTATGATACCCAAAGCGCTTCATAAAGGATTTCCAATATTTTGACATAAAGTTAAGTCGTTTCTTATTTTCGTTGGCTGGAGACATGAGGAATGTGACGAGTCGACTGTCCTCAGAAAAGATCCAAGATCTCTGATAATGTAGCTATGGTGTTGGTGCCTATACTCTAAACATAAATTTTAATTACTATCTCACTATATTTGCTTTAATTTAAGTGAAGATTCAAGATTCCTACTACATGTATAACTATTTATTGCCAACTTAAAAAAAGACTGATGGACCTATGTTGCTAACAGTGCTGTAAGGAATACAAACTGTTTTCTCGTTGGGTCGTTGATGTCTAGTGGTTGGTGATCTGTAAGACCATGTCTCCTGTACCCGTTTCCTGCCCAAAGCCCCCTTCCTAACAACGGAGACCCATCCTGGTGAGGATGCGTCATAATGACCTCATCTCTCGGGGTTTTTTAATCCATGTCCCTTGTGTGTCATATGCAGGTCATTCCTGGAGAGTGAGCATTAACGTGTCTTGGGCAGTAAACACACAACCATTTTAAGTTTGGGTGACAGAATATGAATATTTTCTGTTTCAAGCTCTTGTTTTTATATGATTTTCATTTTTTTTTATAATTTCAAAACACTCCCTTGGGGAACTTTGTTCCTATTTCTTATTCAAAATTTTAAAGTAAAAGATCATTCGACATTTTCCGAAAGGTTTGGAAATGGATAGTCTTCTAGTCAAATTACTTGCACTGTCACTGATCTTCAATTGCAAAAACTTACAATGACCAACAGTTATCATTGGTGCATGCGTATATTGTCCAAAATACTGTTATGTAATCACAACTTGCATGGATATTTTGTCAAATCAATGAAAGAATATTTATCTTTAGCCACTCTAAACATATCTTTTATTTTGTATATAGCTCATGAATTATTGCTACCTTATTCTCTTTATTTATTATATTTAATTAGTGATGTTGATTATAATGAAAATAGTGATAATAATAATGATGATGATGATAATGATGATGATTATGATAAATGATGATAATGATATAATAATAATAATAATGATAATCATAATAATAATAATGATGATAATGATAATAATGAAATAAAATGTAAAAAGTGTGATGATAACGATAATAACAGCAATTAATGATAATAAACAATACTGATGACGATGATGATGATAATATGACTGCCTTGTACTCAAAATGGAAATGCTGTCAACCATTATTTTGTTCATTACAGTTTGTCAAAATTAATTGAAGTGAAAATACTCAAGTAGCAGGTTACGCTATCTACCATAAGAATTGATAGAGAGGGGGAGCGAGTGGGAGACAGACAAAGGTAGGAAAAGAAAAATAAAAGGAGGGAGGGTAGGGGCAGTGGCAATTAAGGGCAGGGGCGTGTGTGCTACAGCATTATATTTGCTAGACAAATTGTGGCACTTCGCCAGAGACATCCCCATACATTATACTCTGTGAAGAGGCCCAAAGAAGTTAGATAATCCCATAAGACAATTGAGTAACAGATGTTAGAAACAATCATCTTGGGAAGTTTTTAGAGGCCAAAATAAGGCATAACACACTGAAATAACCGCGTAGATCGAAATAAATTGGAATCAAAATCCTCTTCAGCAGTTTTCACAAACACGACAGAAGCAAAGTCTTGTGTAAGCCGAGTCGAGGTTACAGATCAAATCATTCCGTTACAACGCCATGACTAAAGTGTTATCTCATCTAGCTTTTGTTTAACTAATTGCAGCTGCCCATATAACATTTTCAATTGAATGATTATCATAATACTTAAATATACTATTATATTCCGTATAAAATCAACAAAAAATACAAAATGGTGGATAGCCCATATTCAGTTTTATCAATATGACAGTATTGTTCTTCCATGCATGGGGTCCATAGTGGGCAGCTGTCGAAGTTTCGGGACATTCTTATCTCACATGTAGCAGTTTGACTACTTTTCTCATTGCCCTTGAACGAATACTCTTGCTCACTGTTGATATCTCCTTTTATCATATAATTATCTGATAATATGGTACATCCTCATACACTCACTCCAATGGATAGGTCAAAATAACGAATCTGTAATAGTGTGTCCGAAGGATTGACATGACCAAA
Source organism: Lytechinus pictus (assembly GCF_037042905.1). Classification (NCBI taxonomy): domain Eukaryota; kingdom Metazoa; phylum Echinodermata; class Echinoidea; order Temnopleuroida; family Toxopneustidae; genus Lytechinus; species Lytechinus pictus. Next base: position 13,516,330 of record NC_087245.1, on the reverse strand, counting down.
ATTCACAAAAAATTGGGCAGATTCTAGCCACAAATTTTGTTATTTTTCAAATACTTTACTCAAATGTTGACCTTTTTTTTAAGTCCGGGCCTTTTGCACTTCCATTTCATAGAATCGAAATGAAATTTCCTTTATGAATATACAAGATGATACAAGCGAAAAGAATTACGCAGTATGCCTTAAAAAAGGGGGATCATGTACGTCTGGTAAGCACTTAGCGAGTAAATTTACCCATTATATGAATGTCCTCGAAAATTAAATGTCAAATTCGCCCAGCGTTGTATACAAGGGTCGTGTGGTCCAGTGGTTAGAGCATTGGACTCATAATCGCAAGGTTGTGAGTTCGAATCCCAACTCTGCCATTGGATCCACTTTGATAAAAAGGCCCAATAGTGATATCTGTCGTCTATTACGTCAGCCACTATGACTGATTAACCTAGACGTAAAATGTTTCCAAGGTAATTGGTTATATACCAGCTTGGCGTTTACCAGCAAAAATGCTGTCCTGCCGAGTTCCTACGGGAGTTACCACAAACAGAAACAGAAACAAACAGAAACAATTGACCAAACATCTATTCATCAGCAAACATGAATGTTCCCTCTTTGACCATTGATTATTAAATTATTACTCTTCTCCATTCTCAAAAGTTGAGAACCTGACAAGAAGGCAGAAGGTCCCATTTTTAAAAAAGTCTTTGGTATGACTCGGCCGGAGATCGAACCTAAGACCCCCGTTCATGAAGCGGGCTCTCTACCACTAAGCCATCATGCCCAGTTATATCAACTTTTTCTTTCTTTCTTTTACAAAACAATTTTCTTCTAAGTTTTCATTTTCCACAAATTTTCACTCAACATTAATATGTGTGATGCAAAATGACTATTATCGTCCATATTAGAATTAATCTATATTGCACATGGGAAACTACAGTAGTTCTGCCCGCAAATCAGCCGATAAACAAATCTCGTCACATTTGGGTCGATTGCCTGATTACAATACGATGTTGACCAACTTTATTCTAGTTCAAACTGGAGCAAATTCTGGTCAATGTGACCAGAGTTTTAATGATCATACGACCATCGGATCTTAATACAAAGGCACCCGTATTGTTCTCGTCGAATAAGACTCGTTTCTTCCTAGAGGATTATAGATATTACGATAAAGATGACAGTAAATTATAATTTGTCACCTAAAATTAAGTCACAAGAAGATTCGAGTCACATGATAGTGTAGGCATCCATTACGCAATTCTGCTACACATTTGATTAGAATCATTGTCATTTTAATTATAAATTTGAAATAATAAAAATTCAGATCTCCAAATATATAAATTCGTATATCATATTGGGCAAGAACTCGATAATGGGGGAAATACAACTGTTATGATTCATGATGAATAATTTTTGTATTTTTCATGTTTGTGTCATAGACCAAAAAATTCAGTGTGAGAGTCTAAAACAAGTTGCCAGGTAATAAATGGCATAGGTAAAAATGACAGAGGCAATATGGCAGAGGTAAGGCTTATGGAGGTTGGAATATGAAATTGTCACAAAGATGTCTATGGTTGGCTACATAGTTCCATTAAAAATAAACTGCTGCTTTATACGAGGTATTCAGCTAGAATTTTTTTGGTAATATTCACATTTGTTTTTGTACAGTTTGAATCGCATTTGTTTGGGCATGCATGCTTTCAGGACTTCGTGTATCTTTACAATATATATTTTATCATGCTTTTTTAACGCGTGGGATTTTCCTACTCATTTTTACAAAGTAACCTTAGAACTTTAACTCAATAAATTCGATCTCATTTCTCTCTGCTACTAGTTTGGTCTCACGCACTGTTTAAATCCCTTTTATAATTAGCCCTTGCTCATGAGCTTATCGGGTAGTCAGTCAAATTAGAGTTGATTTAAGGGTCGTTTAAGTTACCCTGGAATTGATAGGGGGTTGTGAGGGAAATCAATTTGTCATTGACCTTATAAACACGGCCTTACTGATAGATTTTATTACTACATTTGACATAATTTTAACGGTATGCTTTTTGAAACCGTGGTTCAATTTATCCAGTTAACTCTAAATGTATATAAAGGGTTGTCTACACCATGTACACTGTAAAAAAATTATTGGGTAAAATTTTAACCACCACGAGGGTAATTATGTGTCCAACCAATTTGGGGCAGTATTTTACCCAATGCAGGAAGCATATTGTCCAGTAAGTTTTAAAAAATAAGCAGCAATTTCTTTAGAATGGGCAAAATTTTCATCACACTGGATGAATAAAAATGCCCAATGTTGGTTGGACACATAATTACCCAATATTTTTTAGAGTGTATGTTTTTGTTAGTACTGTGGTGTCGAGCCATCATGGTATCGGTAAAGTGATATTTTCAACAACAAAAAATCAATTTCATGGCTCCACCTTTAAGGGGCTTTTAACCTGCTTAAACGTGTCACTGGTAAAATTAAAAAAAAAAGTTAACAAAATAACAAAAATATGTCATTTCAGCCAGTTAAGAGCAGTATGCTAGTGCTTGATCAGATAGTATGTACCGGTAAAGTCTTTTTTGGTGAAGAAGTTTTTTTTTTTTTGGGGGGGGGGATGGGCGAGTGTATAGTTTGCCATAAAGTGCGAATACGCTCCTGACATTGCAAGATCATGCATACAAGAGGAAAGACTAGACTAAAGAAGTCTCCGTTTGTAATGGCGATGTAGTTATTTACATCGTCATAACAAATCACTCATTGCTGTTCAGATATCTATTTTAGTAGCATGATCTGAAGAAGGAGTGGAGAGACGACATGCCAAGTCATCATGAGGTCGAACATCCTATTTGATTAGTTGAGTCGAGAATGAACAAAACATACCTGACAGTAAAATTGATTGCCGTATATATCAAATAAGAAAATCAAGAAATGTAAAAAGAAAACAAAAACAAAAACAAAACAAACAACGAAAAAACACGAAAACATGTTTAAGGGAATACCGAGGTTTCTGCCATCAAGGGAAGAAGGGGATGGGGTGGTTAGGTAAAAGAGTAAACATTCGTTTGGCGAAGTGTGAAAGGCTATAGCACATAATTATAGTGGGGAGAGTTTTTTAACAATCGTGCATAAAAATTCGATTTTTATGCATAATAAAAAGGAAATTTAGGGTTAGAAAAGGTTAGAATATGACACAGATGTTTAAAAAGCCTGAACACAGACAATAGACCCGCCTCAGGTCCACCAGTCATGCCAGTGGTACCTTCAGGGTATTTTGCTGGGGGTGGCAAGATTACCTAAAGGTTACTCTTTTTTTTAATCAAATTTATCAAACCTATCATCTAGGGGCCATGGGAGGCTGCAGTATTGTCTTTGCTGTCTTATGTCTGATGCTGCCAAACTTGCTGCAGCAGCCCGATGTTCCGCCTAACTTACGAACTAAGGTATACCAGGTGTAATACATATATATACATTTCTATCATTCAGCGTTGTCTATCACATCTCTTGTTTTTACATTTTATTAATCCGTTGCCCTTGGAACATAGCTTACGCTATAAGATGCTTACAGGGGCGATTGTCCACATTGCATGACGAATACTACACTGTAAACATAAAAAATATTTGAAATTACTCAGTAAAATTTAGGCGAAAAATAGTGCCTTAATTTTTTTTTAAGTATTTATAAGTTTTAAGCAGTTTTAAAAAAAATTACTTATTTTCTTTTCATCCATTTTACTGAAAAAAAAACGTTACAACAACTTAATTTAATTAAGTAAAACAATCACTGAAATATAAAAAAATTAAATGGGGGAGTGGACTTTCGTGATTCGAAAGTCCGCTTCCCCATCGTCCCACTTTTAGTAGCATCATTTTAATCTTAGACATCTTTTATCCAAATATTATACTTTATGCATTGTCACTTATAGCAAATAGCACTCGAAACGAAGCAACTCACCCTTTACTCCTTCGTGTGATAACATTGACTTATATGCTATTGTTATTTTTCTTTATTTTCATTTTTTTTAAATTTCATTTATAATTGTTTTCTTATTAATTTGAAAAAAAAATCGTAGGGGGTAATCGTCGCCATGTCGCACTACCCTTGAGGTTCACAATCAAGAGGTAAAACATGACCAAGACTCGGTCGTTTCATTGTAAAGTGCGTGACTTTCAAAGGGTTTGGTGATATGTTCCCATGGTGTCAATATGACGTCTATACTTTACAAATAGACCATGGAGATGAACTTCATCAATATACGCAGTATGTGACGTACAAGTCTCCGATCGTGAACGGGGGAGTCATACTAGCGGGGATCTGTAATAATGTTAAAGGGATGGTCCCAATATGATGATCTCAATAAATGGAGTAAAATTCACAGAGCAAAATGCTGAAAATTTCATCAAAATCGGATAACAAATAACAAAGTTATTGAATTTTAAAGTTTATCAATATTTTGTGAAAACAGTTATATGCACATCGTCGTGAATATTCATTAGGTGGGCTGATGATGTCACATCCCCATTTCCTTTTTGTTATGCTATTACATGAAATCATAAATGTTTCATTTTTTCATGCATGTGTAATTCATGTGTCTCCATTATGATGAAATAAGTTGCGGCAATAAATAACTAATCCACTTAATCAGTTGTCAATCCAATTGTTTTAGTTCTTGGTAGAAAATTTTTATATAAACCTAATTTCATATAATAAAATACAAAAGAACTAGTGGGGATATGACATCATCAGCCCACCTAATGAATATTCATAAAGACATGCAAAGAACTGTTTCACCGGAATAATGCAAATCTTTAATATTCAATAACTTCGTCATTTGTGATCCGAATTTGATCAAATTTTCATAATTTTGCTCTGTGAATTTCACTCTATTTAGTGAGATATAAATATTTCCGGCCTGGACCATCCCTTTAAGTCATCCGTATTCAGTTTCTTGTGAATAGAAGAACTTCGCTATCACCAAGTTACTAGAAATGAAATATTCAACAACAACAACAAAATCAGTTTTGAGTGAATGAAGTCATCGGTTCCTTCATTAGCATACAGGCCAGGATATGCATATGTAGAGCACTTATCATATTGTCAGTATTATTTTGTTATCCTTGTCTGATCTTTTCATACAAAGTGGAATTCGTCTAATAATAGAATGGGAGGCAGGAAGGGTTAGAAGGCCAGTGTTTGTAGAATTTTTGGTCATGTTCTGCATGGATCTCGGCAGCAGTTTCATTTAATAATCTCATAATATCATATTTTTACCTGGACCACAGTTGAATGGAATTGGACTAGAACAGAACTATCCATGCAAGACTATATTTGCTTTTAATGTGTTGGAAAAAAAGCGTAGTCTTTAATATGATTATCTTAAGGGACCATATTACTTACAAAAAAAGGAAAATAGAATAAATAATATTTTCTCTCTTTGATGATGCATCGAATCTATTTTTTGCAAAATAGGGGACAGTGTTGTCTCCTAACCAGTATGTCCTGCACCCATTCTGTACCTCGGGTTTTTTTTCCTGTTTTGACAAATTCACTGCTATCAGATGTAGAGGAATACGTCCACACATACATTTTGAATAGATCATACCATAAGTGGTTTTAATGATGCGCCAAAATTTCATCACCGTAAGTGTGAAAGTGTAAAACCTCTCCTCCTATCCAATCTCGATATCCTCTTTCGATATTACGCTTACGATAAGACAATTTATGTAAACGGGGTTTTCGTTTGCGGGTCTGAAATTGGTAACATTGTGTGAAAGAAAAAGCAAACCATCTTTCTCTTTACAGTTTAATAAACTTTTGGTTTCGGCCCCCGCCCCTCGCTTCATACAGCCATGGTTACTGCCGCGTCAATCCCATTGATAACACAGTTTGAGAAATGCAATTGAATTGGGCGTTTCGTCATGGCCCCTCACGTATCACCTTTGAACGAATATTATGTCACTATTGGTGCAACAAGAATGATCATCCTCCCTTCATATTCCACCACATGCCCAAACAAACTGTGTAAGGAGTTAATCCTTTTCTTTCTCTCTTAATCTTATTACAGGAATTTATAAATCACGTGACCACTTGAAATAAAATGCTGAAATGACGGTTAGCAGAAGGACATGACAAATAAGTGAAAAGAAAAATGAATAAAAAAAGAAGCTCAACAGGTTTGAATGTGTTGCCGCCAGACTCGACTCAGATGGCGTTCTTTTATTGTAAGTCGATACCTCATCAAGCTATCATGCCTGTAAATGATTTATATGATTAAATTTTATATCACAATCGTTTCAAATAGTAAAATGACATATCTTAATACATATGAGCAGGTGCATCCCTCCCAATGGATTTTTTTTCAATAAGTCCAGAAGAATAATGATATTAATGACTAATACATGTACTTTTAAAAGGTGAATACTGAAATATTTAGTCGGAATGTATTCTCTCTTTGACCTGGTGTTAATATTATTGTATATTATATTCAATTGGTGAGTTACTTATGTCATACACCTTTGATCTCCACCCACAGTAATCTGATCACATTTTTTAGTCTACAATCTGCTCATATAACCGTTTGAATAATCTACATTTTTTATGTCTACTTTTTATTAGATTTCAAACTGTTAAACCATTCTTATTCCAAGCAAGGTTCAATATTAACACTGCTCTAATTTAAGCAGTTTTTCACTTTTTTCCAATAGGGTTTGGTGCTGGAGCTAGTGTGACCATTCGGACCACCATTATGAATCCGTGCAAAGTGCTCACATGTTGGCGTCTCACCAAGTCGTTTTTTGGTGGCGTAGCGTTTCATATAGAACTGTACGGCTTCCTCGCTGCAACTCCAGTCAGCTGTACACGCCTTCCATGCTGTTTGTAAAATGAAATAATGAATTCAAGTTTTTATCTTTTTGAAAGTAAATTTAGCATATATACAGTACACTGGCATATACCTACACCCCTAAGAGGTAGCGGTTTATTTTTACATTAGGGGGAGAGGGCGAAACTAATAACAAAAAAGAGAAGGGGAAAAGGGAAAGGGGGAGAGAAGGAACATAATTTTTCAAAAAGAGAAAAAATTTGAATGTGAACAATAGGCTTGACTTATCACGTTTCAAAGTTAATATGCACAAATTATTCTGCTCGCAATTCGAGTTTCATTATCTATTTCAGCGAGTTACGCAATAAGGCATCCTTTTCATGATTATAAAAAGTGATGAATATCAACAATGGTCAGCTCGCACTACGATTTCGCATTATTTGATTAGATTATTTATCCCATACTTGAATTCCAACGAACGATCATAAAACTATAAACTCTTCATGTAAATAGGCCTATATAAACTATTCGCAGAGCTTTGCATTGACATTAATTATTTAGATAGGCCTACTCATCCTGTTTATGATTACAAAAGGTGCATGTGATAATATTGAAAATGTTGGATGGTTTTCATGGGCATACACAAAATCATTTTTAATATTTTGTCTCTTTGAAACAACCTCAAACAGCTTCAACAAATATCTGTGCCTCTAAAACCCTACATCTAAATAATAATAACAAATCTGTGCATAAATTTGCATAATTAATTAACCAGAATAGAATAACCAATTTTGCTGCATGGGTCATGTTATGTTTGCAAGATTTTGCATTTCCATGTATGTGAAAGCGAATATATATTTAAAAGAATATTGCAGATATACGATTCTATGCGGTCAATTGACAGCCATTTTGTATGCCAAAGGATCACCAGTCGTTCTTAAAGTCGCTCTTAACTTACGAACAGCTTTATGAAACACCCCCAGGGGGCCGTTTCATGAAGCTGTTCGTAAGATAAGAGCGACTTTAAGAACGACTGGTGATCCTTTCCTGTGGTAAATGATGTTCACTGTTATATATTCATTGGTGATTTACCAGTCGTTCTTAAAGTCGCTCTTAACTTACGAACAGCTTTATGAAACACCCACCAGGTCTCATCAGATTCAGAACATCTGAATTGTGTGAAACAAACCCGTTCCCCACTTATACCCCAAAATGCCTCTAGGATTAACATTTTACCAATATATCTATCTTGTCAACTATAAAGAGGACATATTTGGCTACTATAAATATCATGCAACCGTGAAGGGCGAGCTGAATTATGGGGGGGGGGGGGGGTTAAATCTAGCAACATTGACTTTTCGTAACAATTTCTTCATGCACATAATGAATTATTAACCAATGATATTTTTGTGGGCGGGGCAAAATATTCATTTCGTCTATTGAAAATAGGCATGCACGTTAAAAATCAGTTTTAATATTTTGTCTCTTTGAAACTTTTTCAATTCAATTCAATTCAAATAAAACATTTATTTTCTTCCATTTCGTTACATTTTTCACAAACATAAATTCATATACATAAATCAATTTGTTATAAAAAAAAAATATATATATATATATTAATATGTACATATTGTGTTTAAGGAAGAAGGCGTATACCCTAAAAGCTTAGGCTTGTGGCGGGATACGCCTTTAGACAAAAATACAATACAATAAACAATACAAAGGAAAGGGCAGAGAAAAGAAAAGGAAAGGGAACAAGAGAGGGAGACGTGAGCGGGGAGGTGGGCATGAATTACTAAATAAAATAGAATGCTCAACAAAATATCAGTGGGGGCAAAGTATAAATGCCGCAACAACAATTTGTCCATGGTTTATGTTATCATGTTTGAAGTCAAAAGGAGACGTAAGATGGGAAATATTTATATAACAACCTCGTCAGACGTCAAAAAATATTTGCGCCTCTAAAACCCTACATCTAAATAATAATATGAATAATTGTACGGCCTTTAAAATATAATACCACAGTCAGTGCTTGTATATTTTATTGTTCTTTGAGTTTCTTATGTATACATGTATTTCTTTGTATTTTCTACCATTGTTTTAACGGCTCCTTACCAATTGCATCATTTATTAAGCAAGACAACCATCTATTTCATGATTATAACAAGTAAAGAGAATGTCCCGTTTTAGATCTTAGCCTCAAAGATGCTCCCACTTCAGATTTGCAATAATTCTGTATTGGATATACTTCTTTCTTTTTTTTTTCTTTTTTATAAACGTACATAAAATCATATTTTGTTAGATCAAAATGTCAGACTGATGCGAGCGCAAATGCGAGCGCAAAACGTAAGCATCAGTTGTTATGGATACCCACTCTGATCATCGGCGAAAAAGGTTTTTTTTTTAGGTCAGAATATATCAAACATTTTCAGTTCGCGTTTTTGGTTCTCATTATTTGGTTGGTGAGATATGCACTGCAAACTGTCCTAAACAGGTCCCTTTTCTTATTTTCAGGTCGGTATGCTACAAATTTCAGTTCGCGCTTGGTGATTAATTGCTTACTTAACCACGCATCTTCATCCCCATTACAAAAATAAATGCTCTGAGCATTCACTTTTTAGGTTTGCATACATAAAATATGCAATATTTTGAGATTTCCCTCGCACCATTCTTTTAAGCGATATAATTTAAAAAGATGTTGCAGATTTATAAACATTTGGAAGTTCATAATCAAGTGTTCCAAACGCTATGTATTACTTCAAAAAATTTAGAGGATACCATTTACACATTCCCTCAGGCTGTCATACTTTATTACGTTTAAATCTCTCTAAAATTTGAAAATATCGCTCTTGAAAGTAAGATATTTTCATTCATTTCAATCCCGTAGAAAATGAAACGAATGGAAAGATTAATGCATATCCCCTTCCTAATTCTGCCCCCCCCCCCCCCCATCGTGAAGTGAAATCGCATGCACTCATCTACATAATTATGTATAATTCCAATCGGGGCATAATGGGTGTTTTTGTTTATGACATGTTTATGAAAAACATTCTCCATCATTTTTAATATTATTTTTGCACAGTCACTACGCTCCCTCGCTCAATATTAGAAACATTTAGGGGCAGAGGGCGGGGGATTAGCTGCTTAGTCAGATCATTATATAGTCTCCCATGTACACATAACATATGCTGCACGCGATAGACCATTTTCATTGTATTGAAGAAACCATTGTCGAAAATTTCTCAAGCCCCAGACAGAAGCCCCACCAAATTTTTGGCCTAGAACCGCTCCTTACTTTACTACGCAAATGCTGATCATTATCAAAACATTTTGAACGAATAAATGCTATTTCAAGAATTTTGATCGTCATTAACAGACGGTTCTGTTCAATGAACATGTTATACGGCGAGTCGAAAACAGCCGTTTATTCATTTTAATACAAACCACCGACATGTAGCTGGTACAAAAAATTAAAAACGGATGTTTTTGACTCGCCGTACGGCAGTAGAGCAAATGTGACTGATGTATTACTGACATCATTCTTTTTCAAAGGATATTATACAATGTAATTCAATACACAATTTCAAAGGAAAACTTAAAAAATATCTTCTGAATTCATATTAGATTATCGTTTTTTCCCAAAGTAATGTAATTCAGAACTTAATATGTAAATGTGTTTATTAATTTCTCTTTGTATATATGTTTAATCGTTTTATGATTTCTGTATACAGTGTATACTGAATCATTTATTTTTATTATTATTTAATTTAATTTTTATTCTTTTAATTTTTTTATTCATTATATATATATATATATATATTGTTTATTTCTTTATTTTATCTTATTTTTAATTCATAAAATTTACTTATAAAAGGGGGCCTTCACCCTACAAGCTCTGCTTTTTAGTTGGTCTCCTTCCCTTTCGATTTCATGGTATTATTGTATTATAAAAAAATGATTTAAATGTTATATTTTGTAAATATGTATATTGAACTATCATTGTAAATGTAAAAAGATTGAAAGAGAAAATAAATGAATTGAATTGAATTGAATTGAATTGAATCATGTTATGACAATAAGCAAAACATTAATTTTACATCCGATTTCGATGAATTTTCGGAGTTACGCTTGCTCGATTTTCTCCTTTTAATTCAATGAACTCACATCTTCCGAGGCGTCCACCATCATCTTTTTTTTTTTGCTCTTGAGCATCGATCCAGTATGCTTCCTTGATTTGATAAGGACCACAGGATAAAGAGCCTACATCATCTCGACAGACCGGGTTTGGCATCTTACAACCAGATTCAACTTTACAGATGCAGGCCAAACAATCGTCTGGTACTATAGGAGGTGAAGAAGAATGAATCGAGTTATTTTATAAACGACTCCCTATAAGTGAAAGCGAAGTGATCGAGATTATCGATTATCGATTATCTTCTTCTTCTCCTTCTTCTTCTTCTTCTTCTTCTTCCGTCCTTCCAACAATCTGCTTCAAATTTAATAACAATTTCGAATGCAAATATATGGGAAGGGAAAAAAATTAATCGAGTTACTTTACAGAACGACTCCCTGCAATGCTAAAGCGAAGCAATTGAGAATAATCTTATTATTTCCCTTTCTTCTTTTTCTTTCTTTTCTTCTTCCTCGAGGAGGGTCGAGGAAGGTGCACTATACCATACCGTGAAACATGGGCGGAAATCTGTCCCCAAAGGTAGGGGGACAAGGGGTGGGAAAATTTGACAAGCAAAAAAAAGGTTTTCACCCAAAGTGTAAGGTCAGAATACGTGCATTATATCGATTGTGAATGATATAATTCTCTCCATCATAAAAGACCTCGAATAGTAGGGGGACATTTAGTATTGTTTCTGTCCCCCTGTCCCCCCATGGGATTTCCGCCCATGCCGTGACTAGACATTAGCTCCGGTGGCATTTACACGCTTATCCGTCCGACCATTAATCTGCTTCAAATTTGATAAAAGTTCGAATGCAAACAATTTATTTTTCCCCAAAAAAGTTTTTTTCAAGGAATTTTAAAGTATGAAAACTTACCGGGATCACCACCCGACACCAACAGGAAATAAAGATGGAACAGAAGACAAAGCAGCAACATCTTTGTTCGTGAGCAACTAAAATAATGCCGATTTTGTTTGCATTATATATACTGTCATCGAGCCATGATGACGTGTATCTCCTTCAGTCCGAGGTTGGCCTATGGTTGGGATGGGGATGTAACCCCCTCCCCCCATTGTTCATATTGTCGTATGTACAATGGTCTTGAATTTGAATCCTTCAATCCTTTAACGACCCTTTCTGCATGTGACAATGCTCAGCACCCCCAGTAACAATAGAATAATCCTCCGTGGATAGGTCCATGACTGAAATTACTGTGCTTAAACCAACCCATACTATTTTATTTTCGAGGAAAACAAGACCGCGCCGTTGCCATCATCCTCGACGCTATTGTGCGATGGATATTCATATAAAAAGACTGCCATCGATGAATATTCACCCTAATATTCATCCCTAGACAGGCGCGTATCAAAGGGGGGGGGGGCGAGCCTGCCCCAGCCCCCTATTTTGGGGTAACTCCCCCCTCAAAAAGTGATGTTTTTAACTTGAGAGAAACGCTGAAAACAGAAAGAAAAGTAAGGAGGTATTTAATTAATTTTTTATATTGCAATGAATCAATTGAAATGATGATTGCTGATTGATCCATTGTTACACTTGTTTCCCTCAAATTAATTGTTGCCAGTTTCAGTTCATATGTTTCTTTATTTATATTCTTAACTGACCTGGATTGAGGTGAAGGGTTGTGGGAAGGAAGGCCTGTGGGCCATGGTAATTCAGTTTACCTTTTCCAAACCCAGGCAGCCCCTTCATCTCTATTCCAGGTCCTTTGTACTATGTCACCTATGTCCTATTGTTTGTGTGATTTGTATTGTACTATAATTTATGTATTTTTAATTGCCGAATAAAATAATAATAATAATAATGAATAAGATAATTAATTGCTTCCTCCTAATAATGAAATTGTCCCTTTTTTCAGGATGGAATACCGACAAGTTTCATCTCGCGCTTAGGAAGAGGAATACACTCCTAGGAAGATAGTCATCATTTTCATATGTATATATATATATATATTATACTTCAGCTCCTGCTTGCGCATCATTGATTTTCATAATAAATGAAATGTGTTTAGAATGCCCAGATTCTAGGTCTAAATCTCCAAAACACGCGCGCACATGTTAATTGCGATATGCAGCTTGTTCTTTATTCAAAACGTGCTTAAATTATCCAGTTTCATATCAATCAAAGTATCAAAAATGTTCTCGCGCTTCGCATTATTAATGTAGGAAGATACAAAATTATTCATCCTATTCATGATTTACAAAACATTTGTCCCGCTTTAGGTCTAAATCTCATTTTTCCCGCTCGCGCTTCGCGCTCAGCTTAATTGTTAAGTTATATACCTATCCTGTTTATGATTACAAAAAGTGCTTTTAGAATGTCAAATTTTTAGGTCAGAATGTCAAACATTTTCAGCTCGCGCTTCGCGCTCGTATTATTTGATTGTTGAAATATGTATCTTTTTCATGGGTAACTGCAAACAGTCCGTAACATCTAGGTCCCTTATTTTTTATCAGGCCAGAAGGTTTATTAAAACTTTTTGCTTGCGATTCGTGGTAATTATATAGTTACATACACATCTTGTTCATGATCACAAACATTGCTCAGAGACTTCAATTTTTAGGACAAAATACATGAAATCTAAAAAAAAATGATTTAGCTCGTGCTTCGCGCTCGCACTATTTAATTAGGGCTTATATGAGGTTATTATTTATTTGTGTTTTGCAAGAATAAAGATAAGAAGTGACAGTTAGGACTACCCATTCAAAGAAACAAAAAATCAACTTTGAGTGGCCGATCGTGGAAATTTTTTTCGGCCCCCTTTTTGTCGAAAGCTGGATCCGTCCCTGCTAGAGCCCTTAAAGAAACAAGTAGATGATTAGATGAAAGAACAATCAAATGTATCATCATTACTAACATTAACTGAGCGCATCTTTTCCACATCATCATCTGCCAGGAAGGGGCCTATCCCTAGATTCGCTCCGGAGACAATTGCTCCGATGGAAAATCTACACGTTAAGCAAAACGTAAAAACTTACCTCTAAAACTAAATAATCCCTCACCCTAATTTTACATAATTCTATAAACCAAAAACTCTATTACATTCCTAACCATCAACCCTTTCCCCTCTGGGATATCAAGACCGGAACCAATGTCGCAGGAGAAAAGGGTGTATAGGCCCTGGAAGGGGTGGGGGAGGGTAAATTATAGTAATATTGTCGCTTATCCTGGTAAGTTTTCATATTTTAAGCTTTTTTTTAAATACTTTTTTATAATCGTGAAGATAGCAAAATAAAAAAGAGCAATGTGTGACGTAAGAAATGGGATTTTTTTTTCTCTTTCTCTCTTCGACCGACAATGTTGTTTAATCACTCTTTCTTCTGGACTTTGAAAATTGTGTCCAGAGAAAACTTGAGACGTAATTAGTATTTGTAGAAATGTTGACGAATAAATAATGCAGAATGTGATAGGAAATATGTTGTTTGCATTCAAATTTTTATCAAAATTGAAGGAGATTACTGGAAAGACGGATAAGGGTGTATAGGCCCGGGGAGGGGTGGGACCCCGGGTGGGGGTAAATATTGTCTCTTCAAATATGCCCCTATTTTATGCAAAGACAAATATGACTCGTCCTCCACCCCCCCCCCCTGCGAATTATTCTTTTCCTACGAATTTTCTGTTCATTGCACATGCGCACTATGATCATTTTATAAATAACATGAATAGTCATTATCATATCTATGATGATCGGAGAGACATGTATGCAAGATGCTGATTTTCTTCGTGCTAATTCGTCTCTCGAAAAGATAAGTTAGAAATTTGCGGAAAATTTAGGAATGATAATTTGAATGATATTTTAATCAGGCGTCAACGATGTCTTTTGAAACAAAATTGAATAAGTTCTTGTCACCGAGCCCTTCACAGTCTCACCGATATTGTAATTAATTTTTTCTTTAGTCCAATTAATGCTTTCATTCGAGTGTATATGTCCTGCTGCTTGTCCTGCTGTTGTTCAGCTCGATGTATCACATTTGCGTGAATCATTCGGATTCACTCCAATCAACAAACTTCAGGTATAATTATGACTTTGTAGTTGGAAATTACAATATCTCGATATCTCTCTTCCTCTTTTTTATTCTTTATTCTTTTTTTCTCTTACTCATGCCTCCTCCCTTGTGTCGATGTGTTTATGTTTATTGCTTTTGGAAACCGTTAGAAACAGACGGACAGAGAAAGAAATGAAAATCTAGGATAAAGTGGAATAACATGTTCCTGTTTATGTTTTTATACATGGCGTTATCTTTTTTGAACATTTACGGGTCCCTCCCCGCAACCATTAAACACGTAGGTTGTGCTCCGAATTTTCACCACCTTTAGATTATCGATCACTTCATATTTTTTACGTTTTCTTTATTCGGGTCTATAATGAAAAAAAATAATTGAAAAACATACAAAAGAAATGAGAATTGAATTTTTTTTTATTTTCAGGTCAATTTTTCAAGAAAAAAATCAGCACGCGTTTCGCGCTTGCAATTTTGACTTAGTCTTGTAGAAATAAAGCTCACATATAATTCGGTCTTGAGGCATACGGGACAAAATTTATCTTTAAAAATCTGCGATTGAGCAAACCGAGCATACACAATCTAATTATATAATGGCTTTAGACACAATATAAAATATGATACAATGATAATAACGTAATAGCTGCATTGGTATGTTTCTAAGCGATTTACAATTATTATTATACCCCGATCATCGGATCATGACATGCCCGCACACAATGTATGCACTTTCTACCTATCCTGTTTATGATTACAAAAAGTGCTTATAGAATGTCAAATTTTTAGGTCAGAATGTCAAACATTTTCAGCTCGCGCTTCGCGCTCGTATTATTTGATTGTTGAAATATGTATCTTTTTCATTGGTAACTGCAAACAGTCCGTAACATCTAGGTCCCTTATTTTTTATCAGGCCAGAAGGTTTATTAAAACTTTTTGCTTGCGATTCGTGGTAATTATATAGTTACATACACATCTTGTTCATGATCACAGACATTGCTCAGAGACTTCAATTTTTAGGACAAAATACATGAAATCTAAAAAAAAAATGATTTAGCTCGTGCTTCGCGCTCGCACTATTTAATTAGGGCTTATATGAGGTTATTATTTATTTGTGTTTTGTAAGAATAAAGATAAGAAGTGACTGTTAGGATTACCCATTCAAAGAAACGAAAAATCAACTTTGAGTGGCCGATCGTGGAAAATTTGTTCGGCCCCCTTTTTGTCGAAAGCTGGATCCGCCCCTGCTAGAGCCCTTAAAGAAACAAGCAGATGATTAGATGAAAGAACAATCAAATGTATCATCATTACTAACATTAACTGAGCGCATCTTTTCCACACCATCATCTGCCAGGAAGGGGCCTATCCCTAGATTCGCTCCGGAGACAATTGCTCCGATGGAAAATCTACACGTTAAGCCAAACGTAAAACCTAACCTCTAAAACTAAATAATCCCTCACCCTAATTTTTACATAATTCTATAAACCAAAAACTCTATTACGTTCCTAACCCTCAACCCTTTCCCCTCTGGGATATCAAGACCGGAACCAATGTCGCAGGAGAAAAGGGTGTATAGGCCCGGGAAGGGATGGGGGAGGGTAAATTATAGTAATATTGTCGCTTATCCTGGTAAGTTTTCATATTTTAAGCTTTTTTTTAAATACTTTTTTATAATCGTGAAGATAGCAAAATAAAAAAGAGCAATGTGTGACGTAAGAAATGGGATTTTTTTCTCTTTCTCTCTTCGACCGACAATGTTGTTTAATCACTCTTTCTTCTGGACTTTGAAAATTGTGTCCAGAGAAAACTTGAGACGTAATTAGTATTTGTAGAAATGTTGACGAATAAATAATGCAGAATGTGATAGGAAATATGTTGTTTGCATTCAAATTTTTATCAAAATTGAAGGAGATTACTGGAAAGACGGATAAGGGTGTATAGGCCCGGGGAGGGGTGGGACCCCGGGTGGGGGTAAATATTGTCTCTTCAAATATGCCCCTATTTTATGCAAAGACAAATATGACTCGTCCTCCACCCCCCCCCTGCGAATTATTCTTTTCCTACGAATTTTCTGTTCATTGCACATGCGCACTATGATCATTTTATAAATAACATGAATAGTCATTATCATATCTATGATGATCGGAGAGACATGTATGCAAGATGCTGATTTTCTTCGTGCTAATTCGTCTCTCGAAAAGATAAGTTAGAAATTTGCGGAAAATTTAGGAATGATAATTTGAATGATATTTTAATCAGGCGTCAACGATGTCTTTTGAAACAAAATTGAATAAGTTCTTGTCACCGAGCCCTTCACAGTCTCACCGATATTGTAATTATTTTTTTCTTTAGTCCAATTAATGCTTTCATTCTAGTGTATATGTCCTGCTGCTTGTCCTGCTGTTGTTCAGCTCGATGTATCACATTTGCGTGAATCATTCGGATTCACTCCAATCAACAAACTTCAGGTATAATTATGACTTTGTAGTTGGAAATTACAATATCTCGATATCTCTCTTCCTCTTTTTTATTCTTTATTCTTTTTTTCTCTTACTCATGCCTCCTCCCTTGTGTCGATGTGTTTATGTTTATTGCTTTTGGAAACCGTTAGAAACAGACGGACAGAGAAAGAAATGAAAATCTAGGATAAAGTGGAATAACATGTTCCTGTTTATGTTTTTATACATGGCGTTATCTTTTTTGAACATTTACGGGTCCCTCCCCGCAACCATTAAACACGTAGGTTGTGCTCCGAATTTTCACCACCTTTAGATTATCGATCACTTCATATTTTTTACGTTTTCTTTATTCGGGTCTATAATGAAAAAAAATAATTGAAAAACATACAAAAGAAATGAGAATTGAATTTTTTTTTATTTTCAGGTCAATTTTTCAAGAAAAAAATCAGCACGCGTTTCGCGCTTGCAATTTTGACTTAGTCTTGTAGAAATAAAGCTCACATATAATTCGGTCTTGAGGCATACGGGACAAAATTTATCTTTAAAAATCTGCGATTGAGCAAACCGAGCATACACAATCTAATTATATAATGGCTTTAGACACAATATAAAATATGATACAATGATAATAACGTAATAGCTGCATTGGTATGTTTCTAAGCGATTTACAATTATTATTATACCCCGATCATCGGATCATGACATGCCCGCACACAATGTATGCACTTTCTACCTATCTTGTTTATGATTACAAAAAGTGCTTATAGAATGTCAAATTTTTAGGTCAGAATGTCAAACATTTTCAGCTCGCGCTTCGCGCTCGTATTATTTGATTGTTGAAATATGTATCTTTTTCATTGGTAACTGCAAACAGTCCGTAACATCTAGGTCCCTTATTTTTTATCAGGCCAGAAGGTTTATTAAAACTTTTTGTTTGCGATTCGTGGTAATTATATAGTTACATACACATCTTGTTCATGATCACAGACATTGCTCAGAGACTTCAATTTTTAGGACAAAATACATGAAATCTAAAAAAAAATGATTTAGCTCGTGCTTCGCGCTCGCACTATTTAATTAGGGCTTATATGAGGTTATTATTTATTTGTGTTTTGTAAGAATAAAGATAAGAAGTGACTGTTAGGATTACCCATTCAAAGAAACGAAAAATCAACTTTGAGTGGCCGATCGTGGAAAATTTGTTCGGCCCCCTTTTTGTCGAAAGCTGGATCCGCCCCTGCTAGAGCCCTTAAAGAAACAAGCAGATGATTAGATGAAAGAACAATCAAATGTATCATCATTACTAACATTAACTGAGCGCATCTTTTCCACACCATCATCTGCCAGGAAGGGGCCTATCCCTAGATTCGCTCCGGAGACAATTGCTCCGATGGAAAATCTACACGTTAAGCCAAACGTAAAACCTAACCTCTAAAACTAAATAATCCCTCACCCTAATTTTTACATAATTCTATAAACCAAAAACTCTATTACGTTCCTAACCCTCAACCCTTTCCCCTCTGGGATATCAAGACCGGAACCAATGTCGCAGGAGAAAAGGGTGTATAGGCCCGGGAAGGGGTGGAAGAGGGTAAATAATAGTAATATTGTCGTTTATCCTGGTAAGTTTTCATATTTTAAGTTTTTTTTAATAATTTTTTTATAATCGTGAAGATAGCAAAATAAAAAGAGCAATGTGTGACGTAAGAAATGGGATTTTTTTCTCTTTCTCTCTTCGACCGACAATGTTGTTTAATCACTCTTTCTTCTGGACTTTGAAAATTGTGTCCAGAGAAAACTTAAGACGTAATCATGGTAATTAGTATTTGTAGAGATGTTGACGAATAAATGATGCAGAATGTAATAGGAAATATGTTGTTTGCATTCGATTTTTTATCAAAATTGAAGGAGATTATTGGAAAGACGGATAGGGGTGTATAGGCCCGGGGAGGGGTGGGAGCCCGGGTGGGGGTAGATAAGCCCCTATTGTATGCAAAGACAAATGTGACTCGTCCTTCACCCCCCCCCCCTGCGAATTATTCTTTTCCTACGAATTTTCTGTTCATTGCACATGTGCACTATGATCATTTTACAAATAACATAAATAGTCATTATCATATCTATGATGATCGGAGATACATGTATGCAAGATGCTGATTTTCTTCGTGCTAATTCGTCTCCCGAAAAGATAAGTTAGAAATTTGTGAAAAATTTAGGAATGATAATTTGAATGATATTTTAATCAGGCGTCAATGATGTCTTTTGAAACAAAATTGAATAAGTTCTTGTCACCGAGCCCTTCACAGTCTCACCGATATTGTAATTAATTTTTTCTTTAGTCCAATTAATGCTTTCATTCGAGTGTATATGTCCTGCTGCTTGTCCTGCTGTTGTTCAGCTCGATGTATCACATTTGCGTGAATCATTCGGATTCACTCCAATCAACAAACTTTATGTATAATTATGACTTTGTAGTTGGAAATTACAATATCTCGATAGCTCTCTTCCTCTTTTTTATTCTTTATTTTTTTTCTCTCTTCCTCATGCCTCCTCCCTTGTGTCGATGTGTTTATGTTTATTGCTTTTGGAAACCGTTAGAAACAGACGGACAGAGAAAGAAATGAAAATCTAGGATAAAGTGGAATAACATGTTCCTGTTTATGTTTTTATACATGGCGTTATCTTTTTTGAACATTTACGGGTCCCTCCCCGCAACCATTAAACACGTAGGTTGTGCTCCGAATTTTCACCACCTTTAGATTATCGATCACTTCATATTTTGTACATTTTCTTTATTCGGGTCTATAATGAAAAAAAAATAATTGGAAAACATACAAAAGAAATGAGAATTGATTTTTTTTTTTCAGGTCAATTTTTCAAGAAAAAAATCAGCACGCGTTTCGCGCTTGCAATTTTGACTTAGTCTTGTAGAAATAAAGCTCACATATAATTCGGTCTTGAGGCATACGGGACAAAATTTATCTTTAAAAATCTGCGATTGAGCAAACCGATCATACACAATCTAATTATATAATGGCTTTAGACACAATATAAAATATGATACAATGATAATAACGTAATAGCTGCATTTGTATGTTTCTAAGCGATTTACAATTATTATTATACCCCGATCATCGGATCATGACATGCCCGCACACAATGTATGCACTTTCTCCACTCCCTGGGGAGAATTTGAACAAGAATTCTGAGACTCAATTGCTAGGCATATAGACATGATACCCATTCAACACATTGATGGAGAGTGGTGTGTACGCACTAGAGTACCTACGGGGGGGGGGGGCAGCAAAGGGCATGCACAGGACGTATCCATGCCCCCCCCCCCTGACGAGCTTGAAAGACCTTTTTGCCAACCCCCCCCCACCCCCCCCCCCCCTGACGAGCTTGAAGACCTTTTCTTTTTTTTTGCTTGTCAATTTTTTTTCTGTTACAAAATCCTTTATTTGTGATTAAAGACTTTTTTTTTTGCTTGTAAAATTTTTTGGCGGACGGTTTTGCCCCCCTGTGGAAAATCCTAGGTACGCCACTGTGTGTACGTGGATTCTGCCTTGCCAATGGACACTAGGCCGCGGTCGGATTGAACACACAACCTTCTGAGGACATGGCAAAATTTATAACAACTACAATATGATTATTCCACGCTTTTCCCCTTTCTTTTCTTTCCATTTTTATCCCTCATCCTCGGTTCTTTCCTCTTTTTTTCTTGGTCATGAAAATATCATTTGGATGGACAAGAGCCCCCACCCCCCTTGTCACCTCCATCTGTATACCAGTGACTCGGACTAGATAAACGATAAAGGGGCTAGATCAATAATGAGAGCGCGAAACGCAAGTTGAAATTTTCATACATTGAGCTGAAAAATTGCTCTTTCCCGCTTATACCTTCTTTTATCACAATTTCCAATCTCATCAACTCATTTTACATAATAAATCTGAAAAAGAATGCTAACCTAAATTAAATGATATTCAAAATGATATTCAAAAGGATATAATAAACGAGGCGCGCCACATAAGCTTGGTCGAGGGTGGGTAAAACTTTATTCTGTTATAAGATGATTAATAGACCACTCACATAATATATCCATCCATAATCAATACTTCTACAGGAAGTATTACATGAAACCATTCCTTTACCAACTCAAACTTTCTTTAGAAAGTATTACTCATTCTTCCTTGAGCTAAACTGATGCATACATTACTCCTCACTGGTCCACTCCCCCAAATTCAGAGTCAACTTATGACGTATACAGATTGTTTTGGTCAAGTACTAAAGCTTGACCAACAACCGGACGTCTTATGCGGACTATTATAAAAGATTAATTTCTGAACGCCAGGTAGATTGGTTCCAGAATGGCTTTTTAGTTTATAGATTGTTTTCTGGGGCCCGTCTTACAAAGAGTTGCGATTGATCCAATCAATCGCAACTATGGATAGCCAGGAACATCAACATCTATTATGCATGTATGTATTTTATTCAATATATTTTCTTAATGATGTATATTTATGCATTCATTTTGTTCTTGAAAATTTGCTGTGCTTCTCTTTTTTTACAAAAGACATTGTGCTAATTTTCCTGTCGAAAAAAATTATGACACTGATGGATTTCCATAGAGTTACGATTGATTGGATCAATCGTAACTCTTTGTAAGACGGGGCCCAGATTGGTTTTTAGATCATAACTTACAATACTACACCAGTTTGCAGAGTTTATATTTTATCGACATCTTCAGAATAATAGTCACCATTAGACCTACTATTGTGTTGTTTATTTTTCATCAAGTTATCATCATCTATGATCAATAAATGTAGAGAATATGAAGTGTTCATCTTCAATTGCTTCTTCTTCATTTATGCTGGCTGAAAGTTGCATTTCAATCGATCTAACAGTTACACAACATGGCGGAAAACCAGTTCTCAACCGGCAAGATCTTTATTTAGAACACAATTGAGTGCGCATTCTTGTCACCGAACCGTCGCAGAGTTTGTAATTAATTTTTTCTTTAGTCCAATTAATGCTTTCATTCGAGTGTATATGTCCTGCTGCTTGTCCTGCTGTTGTTCAGCTCGATGTATCACATTTGCGTGAATCATTCGGATTCACTCCAATCAACAAACTTCAGGTATAATTATGACTTTGGAAATTACAATATCTCGATATCTCTCTTTCACTTTTTTTTTCATTCTTACTCCTTTTCCCCTTCTCTCTCTTTTGGAAACCGCTAGAAACAAACGGACAGAGAAAGAAATGAAAATCTAGGATAAAGTGGAATAACTTGTTCCTGTTTATGTTTTTATACATGTCGTTATCTTTTTTTCAACCTTTACGGGTCCCTCCCCGCAACCATTAAACACGTAGGGTGTGCTCCGAATATTTCACTATCTTTGATTATCGATCACTTCATATTTCTTACGTTTTCTTCCTTCAGTTTCATAATGCAAAATGATTGGAAAACATACCAAAAAAAAATGACAATCGAAAATTTTAAAAGTGTTTAAAAAAAAATACTCTTTTCTTGAAGACTACCCCCCCCCCCCGCATCGGAGTGCAGACATGGGTCTTGAGAGGGCCATGAACCCTGAAGAAGACTTTCACGACCAAAAAAGGTCGTGAATATACTTTATATTTAAATATACATATACATATATATATATATATATATATATATATATATATATATATATATACTTGTACTTTTGACGAATACAGATTGTTTTGTTTTGGTCTAGTACTCAAGCTTGACCAACAGCTGGACGTCTTAAACAGACTATTATAAAAGGGTTCATTTCTGAACTCTGAACAGGCAGATTGGTTCCGGTGTCATAGGCGATTTGGACCGGCCAGTCGATCGGGGCCGGAGGTACTAATCGACGGCTCTTTTACCCGTCGATTAGTACCGGATTTTGTTGTGTGATGCGATCGTCATAGTCGATTTGTTCCGACCAGGCGATTTGTTCCGATACGCTGTTCATGCCCATTATCACCCCCTACAGCAAGAATGTGATATTCCAGTCGTCCTTTTCAACCAAGCGCTGCTCCAAGTCAAACATGCACCCACAGAACAGATACAGTTGCTGATTTGAGAATCTCAAGTTATTTAGGGAGAGTCGTATGCATTTTTTAGCACTCTTCCAATTACATGTAATTAAACATCCGGGGACGGCTGCTTTGTGGAGCCATGAAGCCCTATTCACATTGCGTGCTCCCTTTGCGCCTGTGCTAAGCGCTATTCGGGGTGTGAACTTTAATCCACCATGGCTGGTTTGTCTTGGTCTTCATAACCAAGCAAGAAATAGGATGAGATTGGCGACTATGGTGATGGTGGGGGGGGGGGGGTAAACACTGCTGCATGCTCTTCGAACCCCCAAAGTAATCAAGTATAAATCAAAATTAATGTATCAATACAAGAAAACTAAGTATAACAATATTAAGCTAGGCTGCCAAAAACACAGGGAACTCTCAGTGACACCTCATTGAGACACACACTTTATGCACTATGCGCATATATATTTTTTTTTTGGGGGGGGGGTTGGGCACGGGACCCGGGTAGTCAAAAAAGGAGGAAATATATGAAAATAAAAGGGAGAGAAAAAAACGTAGGAAGAAGAGATCGCCAAAAATGGGGAAAAGTATATGAGAAAAGGAAAGAATGAAGAGGGAATATGTGGGGGGGGGGGGAAATGAAGGGGGAAAAGAGGGGGAGATGGAATAATAATAATAATAAAAGAGCGTGCATGGGCACGCCACCAAACTGACCTTAACTCGAGGGGGGGGGTGCTTTGGCGCGGATCCAGGGGAGAGGGCACACCCGGCTCATGCCTCCCCCTTTTAAGAGCCAAAAAAAGTCGAAAGTACCGTATATGTGCAAGTGCTAACCCTTTTAAAAATGTTTGCCTGTCAAATTTTTCTGGACAAAAGTGCCCCCCACAATTTTAAAAAGTTCAATATCTGCTCTTTAATTTGATACCTCAATTACAGAAAATGGTCAAGAAATAAAGTTCTGGTTATTTGAAATAAGGCTTGAATTTCAATAATTTCATAAAATGAAGAGGTTCTCCAGGCTAGCGTTCAAACTCACTTGACACTCCGTTTTGTTGACGATCTTTTGTTCACCATGCGTTAGCTACTGTGGGAAACTGGTGAAAACACGTTTATTTAATGAAATTATGGAAATACAAGCCTTTTAGATATTGAACTTTTAAAAAATGTGTGTTTCTTTTTGAAACCCAGATACCCCCCGCCAAATGAGTTTTTGGTATCCTTTCTTCAAATTGTTTTTGCTCACTCATGCGTGAATGAGGAATAATCTAAGTAATATCAGATAAAAGAGGAGATTGTAAGCTTTACATTGGTAGGTCATTTGTCTATTGTATTTGTGATTTAGTTATGATAAATCATCGATAAATACCGGTTTCGTTTTTTCAGGGACGCACTGTATATATTTTATTTAGAAGTGAATGAATGACTAAAAATTGGTCGTATAGCTTCTCATTGGCGGCGGAAGCCAAAAAATTTAGGGGGGGTCTACCTGGAATTTATAATTGGACACAGGAAAATATTTGACAAGCAAAACAAAAAGGTGAACAAACAAAATTTTAGGGGGGACCATAACGATTTAAAAAAATTTTAGGGCGGTCCACCTGAATTTAGGGGGGACGCAGGAACGAAATTGACAAGCAAAAAAAACTCAAATTTAGGGGGACAGGACCCTCGGCCCCCCCCCCCCACTTCCGTCGCTTATGTAGCTTCTTAATATAAAAAAACAAATACCGGTATAACGTCGTTAGGGTAGACCCTATACTCCAAAAGGAGACGTGGTACAGTATGAGCGCCGATTGTACCAATATTATATAGAACAATTATTTGTTACATAATCATTATTTATTAAATAATAACTATTATTTATAAATAATTTACATTTTATTTGTAAATAATTACTATTATATAAAATAACATTTCTAATTATTTATATATAATTCCAATTACTACTTCATTATTTGTAAATAATAATAGTTCGACATTCCATTATTTATAAATAATGATTATTTGTTTTTCATTATTTATAAATAATGATTATTTGTTTTTCACGATTTATAAATAATGATTATTTGTTTTTCATTATTTATAAATAATGATTATTTGTTAAATAATGAAAACGTCTACTTATTATTCATAAATATTTTTTTAGAGTGCGCCATTATTCTCATTATTTATAAATAATCATTATTTAATGTTCGAGTTTTCCATTATTTATAAATAAGATTATCTGTTAAATAATAAAATATCTACCTCATTATTTATAAATAATGAAAAACAAACTAATCATATTTACTGTCCAAGCAGTGCAGCGCTGCACGTGCGCAAAAAAGGTACCGGTACCTAACATACGAGGCTGAAATACCTCTTATCTAGATGTACGGTACCAACATTTTTAATTTTAGACCGAATTAAATAATTGGGATGAAATTACATTAAAAATCACACCAATATATATATTGAAACATTTTACCTAAGCAGATATTTATAGAATATATTTACTACATTCTGACGAATACGGAACCAAACGGCGGCTCTCCTGTTGTTTCGGCAAAAATTTGAACCAGTCATTTGGATCCGGGGGGGCCCGATCGACTAGTCGTTTTGTACTGGCGGTACTAATCAACTAGCCGTTTTGGACCGCCGGTACCCGGGCCAAAAAGCCTATGACACCGGCAGGGACGTGAAAGGGAGTCCTTGATTCCAGAATGGATTTTAAGTTTACATATGTTTTCAGATTGGATTTGAGATCACAACTTCCAATGCTGCACAATTATGCAGAGATTTTATCGACATCTTCAGAGTATAGTCACTTTAAGACTTACTCTTGTGTTGTTTGTTATTTTTCATGAAGCCATCATCATCTAAGTTCAATAAATGCATATCATTTGAATTGCACATCTTCAATTGATTCGTCTTCATTTATGCTGGTTGAAAGTTGCATTTCCAACTTCCTAATGGAGTTCGGCCCCTAAAATTTTATTGAATGGAGAATGACAACAAAGATGACAACGTACACACTTACATTGCTGATGATGACGACAACAATGATTAACTGTAATAACGACAATGATCAAGAAGGATATAGACCAACAGACTGTACAAACCGAAGGGCAGATGGAAGAACCATACAGACGAATGAACATGGTCACAAGAACAACAGTAAACAACAACAACAAAGATGACTCTCGATCAAACACTTGAGCACAGACTACATAGTATGACAACGATGACAATATACAGTGTGAACATTGAGATGGCAGAGAGACTGCAACCAGCATAGTATTATGACTTCATTTCAATAAACTTTATTCCAAGACTGAACAGAAGGAAGGTCGTGTCAGACTTATTGCATGTAATGACTGTCTGATGCCTGTAAACGGTTCCATGACAATTGCTCCGCCGACATCTGCTCCGCCGACAATTGCTACGCAAAATACGACAACTGCTCCGCCGACAATTGCTCCGGACAGTTGCTCCGCCGACAGTTGCTCCGTCGACACTTGCTCCGCCGATATTTGCTCCGTCGACACTTGCTCCGCCGATATTTGCTCCGTCGACATCTGCTCCGCCGATATTTGCTCCGCCGACAATTGCTCCGCCGACATCTGCTCCGATTATACGACAATTGCTCCGCCGATATTTGCTCCGCCAAAATCTGCTCCGCCAATAATTGCTCCGCCGAAAATTGCTCCGCCGTCATGTGCTCCTATAATACAATTGCATGAACATCTTATACAAATTGTTTTGTTGTTGTTTTTTTCTTATTATTCGTTAATGTTTTATTTATTTATTTCTTTCTCCCCTATCATCACAGCTTTCTGCTTTAAAAAAAATGTTCTCCCTGCCGCCGCCACTTGACAAATTGTAACGCAAGAAGGGGAATGACACCCTCCCCATTGAAATTGTGAATCTGGATTTTTGTTCATATATTACTATCATTGGTTTCAATCCGGACTTGAGCGGGGAGAGAATGGGGGGGGGTGCTGGACACAATATCTCTTCCATAGGTGGATCCAGGGGAGGGGCCGAGGGGCCGGCCCCCCCCCCCCAAAAAAAAAAAAAAAAAAAAAAAAAAACTATTGGCGGAGCAAAAAAAAAGATGGAAAAGAGAAGAGTAAAAAGAAGAGAAGGAAGACGAGTAAATAAAATAAGATGAGGGAAAGACTTGGAAAATAAAAAAAATCTTTCATGTCACTGTATAAAATTGCCTGCTAGGGGATTTTCATATCTTGTTCAATAATTATGGAGTTCAAATATCAAGTTTGGAAGTCAATATACAAAACATATTTCACCTCGGGAATCGAACTTTCATTATTTTGTGTGATTTACAAATTGATTTTTAAAAAGTGCTCTGTAAAAATGTAAGTTTTATGGTCTGATTTTTAATATTTTCTACTCGCGCTGCGCACTCGCAAATTTTGATTTATCAGGTACCTATTATTTTCGTGTATTCCGTAAAGTTTTCAAAATATCCCTTTTCAGGTCTGATTGTCAAAACGTATCAGCTAGCGCTGCACTCGCATTTGAATGGAGAGTTATGTATGTCTCAATATTGAATATACAAATAAACTACTTAAAATACCCATTTAACGACAGTTTATCAAAAAATTTGGCTCGCGATTTGCGCTTGCATTAATGGTTAAAAATATATTAACTGATGCATCCTATTCATGACTACAAGAGCGCTTGAAATGTCCAGTTTTCAGACCATAATATCATCAGATTTCGTGCCGTCATTAGGCATTAATGAGTAAGATATTAATTTAGAAATTAAATTGTCCCTTTTGTTTTGTCTCACGCTTAGCAAGAGAAATAGGAAAATAGTCATCATTTTCATATGATGGCATGTCCTAAGGATGTCCCGGTCCTATATGTCAAAACTCAAAGTAATAATAGAACATATCAGCTTTTTATTAAATGCAATCCATATCCACCTCACAATTTTCCTACAAAGTGCTTGAAATTGACTCTGTTTTTTAGTCGGAATATCAAAAAGTTTAATCTATTTAAATCATTATCCAGTTTCAGATCACAATATCAAAAAATTTATGCTCGCGCTTTGTGCTCGCATTATCAAGTTAGGAAGATCCCATATTACTCATTCTTTTCATGATTTACAAAACATGAATAGAGTGTCCCGTTTTAGGTCTAAATCTCGATTTTTCCGCTCGCGCTTCGCGCTCGTATAAATTGGTTAGTTATATAGCCATCCTGTTCACGATTACAAAAATTGATTGAAATTTTCCATTCTTTATGTAGAAATTTCAAAATGATTCAGCTCGCGCTTCGCGCTCGCATTATTTGATTGTTGAAATATGTAGCATCTTCATGGCTAAGTGCAAGCAGTCCTTAACAGGTACCTTTTCGATCACATTAAATGTATACATATAAAAATTTTCTGCTTGCGCTTTGGGCTCGCATTATTAATGTAAGGAAGATCCCTAATTACTCATCCTTTTCATGATTTACAAAACATAGAGTGTCTCGTTCAGTAGGTCTAAATCTCGCGCTCGCATTATTTGATTTTTAAAGTATTTAACGTCTTCATGTCTAAATGCAAGCAATATTTAACAGGTACATTTTCCATCAGTTCATTTCTGCTCGCGCTTCGCGTTCGTAGTAATTATTTAGTTGCATACACATCTTTTTCAGGATAACAAACATTGACCAGAATGTTCAAATTTTAGGAAAAATACATAACATTTCCTAAAAAATTTAGCTCGCACTTTGCGCTCGCATTATATGAATAAGGATTATATTGTATATTTATGTTGATTTATAATAAAGCTAAGAAGTGAATATTAGGACTACCCCTTCAAAGAGACCAAAATCATCATCGAGCGGCCGATTGGCGAAGGCTGGATCCGCCCCTGCTCTTCTGCTTTCCATCAACTTATACACCATACATTCGCGCGCGCCCCTCTCTCTCTCTCCCTCTTTCTCGTTTTATTCTTTCACACTATTTATTTTCATTGGTTACCGCTTGATTTATTTCAGATTTATCAGCATTATAATTATTAATATTTTTATCAATATTTTTTAATACGTCTTGGGCTTTATCTACCCTTGCACATTTTTTCATTCAAACGAAAGCATGATCATCACTGGCGTACATATAGGGGAGGGGCGTGCTAGGGGTCACGGATCCCCCCCCCCATTCTCCCTACCAATAAAAAAAAAAGAATAAAGGAAAGGAAACTAAATGTCATCCTTGTCTGGCCCCCTCCATTTTTTGGGGGGCTCATTACGCTACTGGTGAGTTACTATAAGACGAGACTTCGGTTGTATTTTATTCTATTCTGTGCAATAGCAACAATATAAATATATTTCAATAAATGAATATATGTATGTATATCTCTCATAACGTATAAACAAATAATGTTGTTTTTAAAAGAAATAATATATATACATACCAGTAATAATATAGTAACATATTCATGAAACCCAATAACGCATCGCACTGAATTTATAATGCGAGCACGAAGCGCGAGCTGTTATCAACCTGGAAATGGGACATTTATACGCATTTTTTTTTTAATTGTAAACATGAAGCATACCTATTGAATTTCACCTGGAGCAAATATCTCCACTTCGGAGCATATTTCGCCAGAGCGATTTTGACGCTAAGAAGTTTTCTTTGTACTGTTATAATAATTACATGAACACGCGTAATTTTTTTCATTTTAATCACCAGGCACGTAATAAAACTTAAACAAATGCCCCCAAGGAATAAGAAATTAAGAATATCTATCACTCCTTTGTGCTTATCCATTTTTTCTACTTCTTTCTATGTTATGTATCAGGGGCCGGGAGCTGGGGGGCTTCAGCCCCAATTTTTTTTTCCAAAACCGTGTACAAAAACGTAAAAATTACCATATGATTGTGATTTTTAGCATGGTCAGCCCCCACTTTGAAAACCGTTCCGCGCCCCCTGTGTCTGTCATGTAATATATCATGCAAGCATAGTTTAAATTTACTTTGCATTGACGTCTTCATCCTGTGCTACAATTGTTACGCGTATGAAAGTACGAATAGATGAATAAATAAATGTCGCATTATCGGAGCAATTTACGGCGGAGCAGAAGTCGGCGGAGCAAATATTGACGGAGCAGATTTTGGCGGAGCAAATATCGGCGGAGCAATTGTCGTATAATCGGAGCAGATGTCGGCGGAGCAATAATCGGCGGAGCAATTGTCGGCGGAGCAAATATCGGCGGAGCAGATGTCGACGGAGCAAATATCGGTGGAGCAAGTGTCGACGGAGCAAATATCGGCGGAGCAAGTGTCGACGGAGCAACTGTCGGCGGAGCAACTGTCCGGAGCAATTGTCGGCGGAGCAGTTGTCGTATTTTGCGTAGCAGTTGTCGGCGGAGCAGATGTCGGCGGAGCAATTGTCGGGTCACCCTGTAAACACTGTTCATTCCACAGTTCCATTTGAACTCTTAGAAATTGAGAGCGATGGAGAAGAAATTAGCTGAACAGAGTGAGGAGATTCGAAATCTACAAAACAAGTCTTAAGAAGCCGAGCAATATTCAAGACGGAACTCTATTCGGATTTTTGGCTGCCCTGAATCAGAAGAGAAAAGCACCGACGATATCCTTCTCCGTATGGCTAAAGATAAATTGGGAGTGCAAATCAGCATCAGCGATGTGGACAGGAGTCATCGGATTGGCCCAGTAAGGAGAGGGTCAACACCATCGAATTCGTCCGGATCATTGCCGAATAATTCTCAATCATTGCCGAATAATTCTCAATCTCGTCATCGCCCGATTCTTGTTCAATTCGCAACATACCGCGCTCGCCAAGATGTCATGAGGGCGAGGCGAAAGCTGAAAGATTCTGGATTCTCAAAAGCGGAAGATTTATCTCATGCAAACTACAAGCTACTGAGAGCAGCTAGGAAATCAAGTAATATATCTTGGTCGCAATATGGGCGGATTTCGTAGCCCAGCCAGCAAGTAATGGAAAAACCACTATAAAGATGATCAAGTCCGTCGAATATCTTAAAAAGCTGTAAGAGATATCTTTTTCCGTTGATGAATTTATGACTTGTAAATTGTGATGGCATCCTGTGCGATGCATCATTCCAACGAAACTCATTGCTTTTTTTAATTTGTAACATAATTTTTTTTATTGACTTTGAATGTTCGACATTTGTATATCTAACCTGTTTAAGTAGTATTACTCATTTATTTATCTTGGGGAACTACATTTCTTTTAAGTTAAATTTGATAAGGAATTTTAATGGTAAGGAAATATCCATGCGAAATATGTAGGGAGTCTGTAAAATCAAATCAAAGAGGCCTTTTTATGTACGCAATGTAAAAATTGGATTCACGTATCACGTGCTCTGGTGCCAGTTAAATTATACGACGATAACACAGAAATGTTCTTAAATTGGGAATGTCCACAGTGTGCAATGAAACATTTACCGTTTTATGGTGAGAGTAAAATTTCTACAAGTGTGTCTCATAGTCCAAATAAAGAATTAGATGGGAATATTGCCCATAATTTCGGGTCGAAATACGACCAGCTTTCAAAGAGTGGAATAAAATGCCTACATCTGGACGTGGTCAGTATTTTCAAGCATTTTGGCGAAATAAAATCATTTTTGTGCAGTAATGATATTCACTTATTAGCTCTGAATGAAACAACATTAGACAATAGTATCAATGATGCAGAGATCTATATACCTCAATATTCTATTATTCGAAATGATCATGACAGAATAAGTGGAGGGGTAGCAATTTTTCAACCACCGACCGACAAGTGGATGTAAACGATACAACCAACTAAAAGCTGTTTATGGTCTGAAACATATAAATACTTCCGAATACACAAGAATATGCAAAGATTCTTCAACACTAAATTGTTGATCATATTATAACGAACTGTCAAGAAAATGTACATTCGTATGGTGTAATTCATAATGGTCTTAGTGACCACTCCATGAGCTTCTTAATTTTGAACGCTCATCGATCAAATGATAACTCTTCTAGCAACATTTCGTAAGTCAAAAGGTATAGATTTAAATGCTTTTAAATCAGAAATCAAGGACATTGACTGGTCTATTGTAAAATAAATGGACAGTGTGGACAACGCTGTCGATAGATGGAAGGGAAGGAACTTTTGTTGGGAGTAGTTAATAAATACATGCCAATCAATATCTAAGCGGGTGAGAAAAAAAACACTCCCCGTGGTTGAACGAACACATTTTTGAATTGATGAAGAAACGAGAAAAAAATGAAACAAAGGCAAAGGTTAATAACAGTTATCAATATTGGAAAAAACTATAAACAGTTGAAAAATAAAGTTACATATAAAAACAGACAACTTAAAAGAAAATGTTTTTACGATAAGCTGACTGAAACTTTAAGACAGAAACCAAATTTGGTCAACTCTCAAATCTCTCATACCTAACAAAACTTCCCCGTCATCTATTTCGTGTTTGTCTCATGATACTTTTGAAACTGCAAATCATTTTAATAGTCATTTTGCCAGTGTTGCCAATGTTTTACATGCAGGTAATGATGCTAATATCTCACAAATGTGTAATGTTTCAAATAATGATATGAGAAATCTGTTTCCTAGTCGTTATGAAATCAATTTTAAACTATCGAAAGTATCTGAAACAGATGTATTGAAAGAAATATACAGCATTAACAATTAGAAATCAGTCGGGCTGGATGGAATCAGTTCTTATGTATTAAAAACTTGTGCAACGGAAATTATCAAATAATTGCATATCTAATTTATAAATCAATAACGGATGGTATTGTTCCCTCCAATGGAAAATTGCAAATTGCAAAAATTATACCACTGCACAAGAATGGCGATAAATATCAGCCGGATAATTACAGGCCCATATCATTATTACCTTGTGTCTCGAAGCTTTTAGAGAAGGTTGTTCAAAAACAAATATTCCGTTACTTGAATGACAATGAATTACTAGTAAACGAATAATCAGGCTTCAGGTCGAAACACTCCACAACTACTGCTCTAATCAAGGTGACTGATGAATGGGTTTAAACGCTGGATCAGGGGAAATTTACTGGGTGTGTCTTTGTAGATTTACATAAGGCATTTGATACTGTCGACCACCATGTCCTTATTAAAAACTCTCATATTGGCGCTCAAGGAACAACATTGAAATGGTTCCAGGACTATCTAATAAATAGACGTATTATAACTTCAATTGGGCAAACATTATCTGATGTATTTACCCTTGATTACGGAGTGCCTCAGGGGTAAATAATAGGCCCGCTGTTGTTCTTGATTTTCATTAACGATGATTTGCCAGTGTTTTTTACAAAGTGTAAGCTGCATTTCTATGCCGATGATACGGTTCTGTATTATTCCCATAATGATGTTGATGAGATTCAATCATTATTAAAGGAAGAGTTGGGTAACCTCGAATCTTGGATGAATATGAATAGACTCATGATAAACTCCATTAAAACTGTATGTATTATAATTGGAACAAATGATATGCTTTCTAAACGTCATACTCTCAATCTCAAGTTAAATTCAACTAGACTAAATCAAGTGACAAGTTTCAAATATCTTGGATTAAATGTGGACCCTGAACTTAAAAGGAATATTCATATAGAGCAACTGAACAAAAAGATTGGGGAAATTATTGGCTTTTTATGGGGACTGAGATGTTTTATTAATGAGTCAAATCTAAAATTGATTTATTCTTCTGTGATTTTACCCCATTTCTATTTTGCGGACACGGTTTGGCAAAGTACCAATAAAAATTATCTTGACCAACTCAGAAGCTCCAGAATAGAGCGGGAAGAATTCTCCGAGTCAACCCTTATGAACATAAATCAGTGTATCTCATTTATTATGATGAAGTGGGAAACTCTAAAGTCTCGTCGAAGGAGACACATGTACACATTATTGTTTAAAACCTTCCATAGGATAACACCCGATTATGTGACTGACAAATTTGTTTTTAATGGAAAGTATTATGGGCTAAGATCTAATTCAAACCTAATGCTTCCAAAACCATGAACCAATCAATGTAAAGTACATTCTTATATCGTGGATCTGTATTGTACAATGAACTGCCACTCAAGCTACGCCAACTGGACACACTTAATATATTCAATAAACACGTGCAGATTTTTTTGACTATTTTGATATTTGAAATCCGCAATCCCTTATTCACTGCCATACGACAGTAATCGGTGTAATAACAGACTAAATTGGGCGTTTAGGTAATCAATAATTAGATGGGTGGGTTAAAGGGGTGGGCATTTTCACAATGGAATATTTTTTAAATGTAATTTAGTTTTAGTTTGAAATTTTATTTTATGTAATAAACATCTTGTGTTTTTTAGGGTTGGGTGGGATGATTGTCTTTGCATTTTCTTTCTTGTATTCCATTAAGTATTGTGTATATTTTTTGTAATTATATATGTTTTTATATGCATATATATACATTTTAAAGGACCCCATGGAAGAACAGTGGTATTCTGTTAATACCGCTGAAATGGGCGATCCTCCATATTTTATTTGACGATTTGTTAAATTTGATCATGTATATATTTTATTCTTTTATATTGAAATAAATACAAATATACAAACAAACAAGGAAAAAACGAATCTGGAAATAATTTATTTTATGTTCAGAGGGGATTCATGCTAGAGTTCACACCTAATTCAACAGCAACATGTATTACTACTGCAAGTATCTAAAGGGCATTATTTGATATAAGGACATGAAAGACAAAGGGGTGAGGTTTGTGGGGGTATCTCGCCTTAGTTTGCATTTTTTGTCTGCACTGTTCCTTTATATGATTTTCTACCTGAAATATGCATGTGTGCTTTGTAACATATGTGACGGGTGTTGGGAAGGGTATGTGTGGGGGATGCAGAGCATGTTTGCAGTGGTGTGTGGGTGTGTGTGTGTGTATGTGTGAGAGAGAGTGCATTGTCGTTATATAGGGACTATTTCATAAATATGTGCATTTATACAGAAGGTATTTTGCATGTTTTTATATTTGCATTTGATTATAATGTGTAATTATTTTGTATAAACTTAATTGTATTTATACCTGGTAAAAATGGTTATTATTAATGTTTTATGTGTTATTATTTTATTTAGATAGAATAGATTAGAATAATTTCATTGTCCATAAAGGAATGTTCTTTTTCACTGGTTTACATACATGTAGATATACAATGTATATACACAAAACAAAAGAACAAACAATGATGATAACATATGTCAACATATATATATTTTTTAACCCAAGTATACATGATTCACGTAAATACATGTACATACAATACACAAGAACTGGAATGAAAGCTGGTATGCATGTGCAAGTGTAATGATATTAAAGGAGTGTGCATAGTATGGTGATTCTGTTATCAGAATTGAACCGCTAATAAATATATTCATATGATTAGAATTTATCTATAAAAATAATTATTAAACAATGAGTTCAAAAAGACGAGGGAACTAATTACTGGCGAGACACAGTGATGGATGGCGTTCGAGACGAATTATTGCCTGAAACGGGTTTTCAATGTGCGTGGTGCACATGGACGAATTCCTGAACGGTTGAAAGTAAAGTTCTGTAGGGTGGGTGAATGGGGTCCTGCATAATCTGTGTTAGTTTAAAAACGACTCTCTCTCCCCCCTTCTCCCCCCTCTCTCTCTCTCTCTATTTTGGTAGAGATAATCGATGGATGGCAAGTCTAACCCTAACAAGCGTTGGACTATTTATCTGGGTTGATTAAGGTTCTTCAATGCACATTTTGTTGCATTGGCAAAATAACACAAAATATTATTTATCAGAACACTCTGGATGATGGACTCGTAAAAAGAACAATGATTCTGTCTTACACATAAAGCTTTTTCTAGATCCTTACAAAATAAAGCCTTTGTTGTGCTTTATCAGCAGTGTAACAATATTATTGGACCAGTTTAGTGACTTACTCAGGGCCCTGGAAACGATTTTTTGGCTGGGGGTGCTGAAATAGGACTAAAATCAGGGGCGGATCCAGCTTTCGCCATTAAGGGGGGGGGGCGAAAAAAACAGTCACTTCTTTGCTTTATTCTTATAAAACATAGTAATCTCATAAGCCATATCTAAATAGTGCGAGCGCGAAGCGCGATCTAATTTTTTGAAAATTTCATGTATCTTGACCTAAAAAACGAACATTCTGGGCAATGTTTGTGATCCTTAACAAAATCCGTATATAAGTGATCGAAAAGGGACCTGTTGAGGACTGTTTGTTGTTAGCCATAAAGCGATACATATTCAATAATCAAATAAAGCCAGCGCGAAGTGCGAGCTGAAATAACTTTTGAAAATTTTATGTCGATTTTTTAATCAAATTTTCAGTATTAGTTTGTTATCCTTGTCTGATCTTTTCATACAAATAAACCTTTTGTTGGAGTATAAAGATGACCAAAATGCTAGGCAGAAAGGGTTAGAAGGCCAGTGTTTGTAGAATTTTTGGTCATGCTCTGCATCGATCTCGGCAGTAGTTTCATTTAGTAATCTCGTAATATCATATTTTTACATTGACCACAGTTTAATCAAATTGGACTAGAATAGTACTATTCATGTAAATCTATATTTTATCTTTAATGTGTTGGAAAAGAGTGTCCTTTTCAATAATTATTTTTAAAGGACCATATTACTTACAAAAAAATAGAATAAACTATGTTTCCTCTTTTAGATGATGCATCGATTTTTTATATTTTTTTTGCAAGAAAGGGACAGTGTTGTCTTCCAACCGGTGTGTCCTGCACCCATTCTGTACCTCGTTTTTTCCTGTTTTGACATATTCACTGCTATCAGATGTAGAGGAATACGTCCACACATTCATTTTGAATAGATCATACCATAAGTGGTTTTAATGATGCGCCAACATTTTATCGCCCAAAGTGTGTGCGTGTAAATCATCTCCTCCTATCTCGATATCCTCTTCCGATGTTATACGTTTACGATAAGACAATTTATGTAAACGGGGTTTTCGTTTGCGGGTCTGAAATTAGTAACATTAATATGTAAAAGAAAAAGCAAACCATCTTTCTCTTTACAGTTTAATGAACTTTTGGTTTCGTCCCCCGCCCCTCGCTTCATACAGCCATGCTATACTGCCGCATCAATCCCCATTGATGACACAGTTTGAGAAATGCTCATACGTATCACCTTTGAACCAATATTACGTCACTATTGGTGCAACAAGAATGATCATCCTCCCTTCATTCCACCACATGCCAACAAACTGTGTAAGGATTTAATCCTTTTCTTTCTATCTTAATCTTATTACAGGAATTTATAAATCACGTGATCACTTGAAATAAAATGCTGAAATGACGGTTAGCAGAAGGACATGACAAATAAAAACGATAAGTGTTATTATAAGTGAAAAGAAGAATGAATAAAAAAGAAGCACAACAAATTTGAATGATATTGCCGCCAGACTCGACTCAGATGGCGTGCTTTTATTTGTAAGTGGATACCTCATCAAGCTATCATGCCTGAAAATTATTTATATAATTAAATTTTGTATTACAATTATTCTAAATAGTAAAATGACAAATCCCTCCCAATATTTTTTAAATAGTGAAGAATAATAATGATAAAATAATGACTATTTTGATTGATTGAAATAAAGATTAGCGCGATGATGATTAACAATAGGACCTACACGTCATTTTAAAAGGTGAGAACTGAAATATTTTTGTTTGAATTTATTCTCCCTTTGACCTGGTTTCAATACTTTTTTTTACTCCAAGCAAGGTTCAATATAAACACTACTCTGCATGCAGTCATACACTTTGTTCCAGTGGGCGTCTGTGCTGGAGTACTTGTAACCGTTAGGACCGCCGTTATGGATCCGTGAAAACTGCTCACATCCTGGTGCAAATCCAAGTCGCTGTTCTGTGGCGTAGCGTTTCATATAGCCCTGTACGGCTTCCTCGCTGCATACCCAGTCAGCAGTACACTCTTTCCACGCTGTTTAAAATCAAACGATAAACTCAAGTTTTGATTTGTTGTTAAGCATAATATACACAAACATATTATACATGATATACATACACACGTAGAGGTAGTGATTCCTTATATTCACATCAGCTAGAGGGCAAAATAAAAAACAGAGCAGTCCCATAACAAGGGGGGTCCCTGGGTTCCTCGGAACCCCGCCGCTTGCTAACAGCAAAAAATATAAATAAACTGAATTAAATAAATAAGTAAATAAATAAATTAACAGTAGTTAACATGATCAACTCGATTTTCATACTCGCATTAGTTTGATCATTGAAATACACAGCTCGTTCTTTATTTAAAAGTGTGCTTAAAATGATATCCGTTTTTCAGATTGGATTATTTTCAGCTTGCTGGCATCTTGTCATGATTACAAAGTGATAAGAATGTCCCGTTTTTAGGTCTAACCCTAAAAAGAAAAGCCCGCGCTTCGGATTTGTTAAAATTGTTTATTGGATATATTTGTTGTCCTTTATTAAAAAACGTCCTTATGAATTGTCAATTTTTATTATTAAAAAAATCAGCTCGGGCTACGCGCTCGCATTATTTGTTCATTCAGTTACCCTTTCCTAATAATTGGTACGAAAAGTGCATAATTATTTTCAGGTCAGGATATCAAGCATTTTTGGCTCGCGCTTCGCGCTTGCATCATTTGGTTGGTGAGATATCTAGTTTCTCATGAGTCACTGCAAACAGTCCAAACCAGTTCAGTACATTACAAATTTCAGCTCTCGCTTCACGCTCGGATTAATACTGTTTACTTGGATAGGCATCTTCATCACAATTGCACTGAGCTTTTGCTTTTCAGGTCTGAATATAAATATATAAAAAATGTTTAAGTTGCTTGCCCTCGCATTATTTATTTATCATAATGGGATACACGGATTAATTCATCCATGTAAGCGGAATTGTGTTATTGTAATATATCATTATTCTTTTTTGTTACATCGTCACAAATGAAAAAAGTATAGCCTACATTTTAAACAAGTATGCGACATCATCGTCTCTCTCATTATCAACCATCAGTGACCAATGGGCACGTAAGTGCTTTATGACAATATGCAAAACATTCATTTTACATCCGATTCTGTCGGAATTATGCTTCTTCGATTTTTCCTTATGAACTCACATCCCATGAGTGATCCACCATACAGTGTAGCATCCAACCAGTATGCTTCCTTGATTTGATAAGGACCACAGGATAAAGAGCCTACATCATCTCGACAGACCGGGTTTGGCATCTTACAACCAGATTCAACTTTACAGATGCAGGCCAAACAATCGTCTGGTACTATGGGAGGTGAAGAAGAATGAATCGAGTTAGTTTATAAACGACTCCCTATAAAGTGAAAGCGAAGTGATCGAGATTATCTTCTTCTTCTCTTCCTTCTTCTTCTTCTTCTTCAGTCCTTCCAACAATCTGCTTCAAATTTTATAAAAATGTCGAATGCAAACAAAATGTTTTCCTATCATAATATTCAGCATTTATTTTTCTAGTTTTCAGCGTGTCTGCATCATTTTATCATTCAGCATCACTATTAATGCTAATTACGTCCCAATAATAAATCAAAGTTTTTTTTAGAACATTTAATTGTGAATCCACTCAAAGTCCAGAAAAAGGAGAGAATGATAAGTACGAATCGACATAAGAGAATGAGAGAGAGAGAGAGAAAAAAATTCTCACGTCACATATTGTTTTTTTGTTTGCTCTCTTCTCAGTTAAAAACAACTCTTAAACACTTACCGGGATAACCACCCGACACCAACAGGAAATAAAGATGGAGCAGAAGACAAAAAAGCAACATCTTTGTTCGCAAGCAATTGAACTATGACAATCATTATTATCTGCATAATCATAAGTGTTATCAAGCCATGATGACGTGTAGGCCTATCTACTTCAGCCAGCGGTAGGCCTATGGGTGGGATGGGGATATAACCCCCCCCCCAAAAAAAAAAAAATGTTCACAATAATGTCATAGGTATGATGATCTTGAATTTCGGGCTGATTTTAAGCATTTTGTGACCCCTTATTTTTTCCCTTAAGATCTGAGTTTGTGACATGCACCTGCACCATGATGATCTACTTTCTGCATACTCGACCCCTCCTACAAAAAGGGGGAAGCTATATGAACCGTGATTTTACTAGTTAGGGAAAATGTAAGCTTACGAGTTAACACAAACTCTTCAGTGTTGAATTAATATGAACTTCGTCAATCATATCACTGGCGTACAGATGGAGGGAGGGGGCTTGGGGCCCAATTTCCCCCCTCTCCCATTAATATCGACCACTGAAGGAATAAGAAGGGACAGAAAGGAGAAATAAGAAGGAAAGGAAATGAAAATAGCTCATAATACAACTCATTATGCCACTTAATCCTATTGATATTAAATATTGCATCTGTAAAGAATAAGCGATGAATTCGAGACATTGGTCACCTCTTGAAAATAGATGTCCAAATGTATAAGTCCTTTTCACTTCATGTAAGCCTGGATCGCCCTCCTTCACCACATGCACATCTTCAATATCCCCCTCCTTTCGTTTGAATAACTAATAGATATATTGATAAGAATATCATGACTGCTTTTATCATCCTGTGAAATTCTGCACGTGTGTGATTAGATATCATACTGCGTTTCGCCATTGAGTGTCATAATTATTATCTCCGTTTATTTCAACGTCTTCTTTTAAATACACGTTACAGATCATTTGTATACGCATTGAAATATGACCTATAACATGACCCCCCCCCCAAAAAAAAAAAAAGGCTTGGGAATAGCAAACCATTTGTTTGAAACAATGTTTTTACTTACACAATTCAGGAAAAGGGGACATTAACTTACGCCCATAACAAAACAGACTTAGAACTTTCAGAATATCGCTCATTTTAATTTTGTTTGTTGATTACGTTGTTATATTTTCAATAATCAATTTCTTATAAAAACATACCTTGGGTTAATAAAGATATGTCATTTTATGAAATATAATTGTGAATAAAATCGGACATGAATATGTACTGTACATGTATGGTACATGTATCATTGATATAGGCCTACGGACTACTTAGTATATTCCGTGAGTATCACTCCAATATCTATCATGATTGTACTATGACGTACTATGTATACGCTTTACTTTGATTGAAAAACAGAGGGCGCATTCTCGAAACATCATCAGAGGAGCAATCAAATAAGGATTCCAGATTTATGCACTTATTTATTCTATTCGATTAAAAAAACACATATTATGTATAAAAATACCACATTAAAGAAAATCAGGTAATAGAAGCATAAAATGTTAATGATTTCGCGTACAAATAAAAAGTGATCAAATGGGATTTGCGTCACTGCAACACTTAGAAAATAAAACTTAATACAAGGACGTGTCGAAAATTGGAATTAAGGTGTTTTTTTAATTGACATATTTTTTATATAAATGATACATCAAAATTCATACTACAGAAAATATGGTAAATCTACTAGATTTGAAATAAGTCATGATGAAGAACAAATTACAGGTAGCATCATTATGCAAAGGAACAGAGATAGGGATTCGGTATTTACAGATATCCGTGTAGTTTCCTTCATAACCATTAACATTACTGGTTCCAAAAAGATTTCTTTATAAAGTGCATTATAAATAAGATGAGCGACATGCTTGATGAAACAAAGTTATCCGTATATTTTAATAAAAAACCTTCTGATTCTATTCCAATTTTAAATCTATTTCTTAAATGTTATTAACACTTATATTTCAGATTTTGATGCTTCAACATATCTAAACACAGCTAGCCAGTACTTTCAATTTGAGATAGTTAAAGGATTCGATAGGGCATGGAAATAAAATATCTAATTACCATCTTTTGTACTTCTAGAAGTTTATGAGTATGTAATCATTTCCCCAGATAATATTTCCATGACTTCAGATTGAACTTATATGTGACAAAATATATAGAAATGTTCCTAGGTAAGAAATAATGTAATATAGTTTACGCCTGCAAGTTTTGTCACCTCCGTGTCCGTCTTCGTATATACATTGCGTCCCCAAAAAACTATACACTTTTGAAATGGCTGCCAAATAAAAAAGTAGCACTTTGGGAAAAAAGACTTACATATATGGAAAGCCAATAAAGTCAACTTTCGAATGACACCAAAAAGTTTGAAAACTATTCATGCTTGAGTGAGCACTGCCCACTGAAACAAAGGGTATGAAAATTAGGGTGGGCTGGAATTAGCCTTCCAATTTATGTCAGTTTTTGAGAGGCAAATCCTTTCGAACTTGCAAAGTTAAGGGCGTTGTGATAAATTAAAGATCAACCGTGACCAGTTTTGGTTGCTTAAGCAATTTTTTTTTAATTATTAAATTGAACTTTAATGCATGAGTGAACATAAATTACACTTTTGGGGCAGCATTTCAACTTTATCATGTGGATCTCAGCAATGTGTTCATGGGAGTCGGGAGAATATGGGATGAGATAGGACTTAAGTGGGAGAAGTCAGAAGTAGGTTGATGGAATAAGGGTCAACAGAACATTAAGCCCCCGTCCCCTCCCTCTTTCCCGCCCTCCCCTCCTGTTGAGAGACTGATGGCTATTGTCATGTACGCGTGAAGTCCAGAGCAGAATGTTGATTTAATGATTAATTCTGAATTTGGGCATCAAGTTTTTCGTATCAATCATTTAATCAACAATTTATCAGTAACTCAACTCATTCAATGGGCAATGTGATCAATCAAACATTCAGTTTTTTTTTCAATAAATTACTTCATTAATCATCATAATAATTAAATTTCTTGGTAATCATTCAATAAAAAAAAAATGACCATCAGCCACCGGTCACTTGGCAGTTAAGTTTTAAATAGGCTACAATCAAGGAAGTGAGACAGAGAGAGAGAGGGGGGCTGGGAGGTGGAGAGAGGAGGGTACATATGACTTTTAATTTGTAAAAGGACAAAAAGAAGAGGAATGCCCTTTTAACCAAGTCTTAGCATATTTCGCCCTCTTGCTTGTAACAGGTACCATCACATTACTCTGACTCTCACGAACACACTTCTGAGGTCCACAAGATGAATATGCTACACTAAAATTACAATTCCTGTTCACTCATGCATTACATTTCAATTTAGTAACTCATGAAATTTGCCTAAGAAACCATAACTTATCTCACTCATAAATAGCATAACACCCTTTGCTTTGTAAGTTCCAAAGGACTAACCTCTCAAAAAAACTGTAAGGTTGTTCTTGTACAGCCTAGCCAAGCTTAGTCTCTCAGGAGGAGAGAAGTGGAGGGAGGGGTAGAGATAGAGGGAGGGGTTGCTAAATGTTCTGTTGACCTTTATCCCATCAACGTACTTCAGTCATATTACCCCCCCCCCCCCCCCATCTTCTCCTGACTCTCATGAACACATTGTTGAGATCCACATGATAAAGACAAAATGCTGCACTAAAATTTGCAAATCATGATCACTCATGCATTAAATTTCAATTTAATAACGCATTAAATTTTCACAAACAACAAACTGATCACATCTGATCTTTAAGTCACCAAAATAATAACCCTCAACTTTGCAAGTACCAAACACAAAAACCTGAAAGAAATTGGAAGGCTAATTCCGGCCCACCCTAATTTTCATACCCTTTGTTTCAGTAGGCAGTGCTCGCTCAAGCATGAATAGTTTTCCAACTTTTTTGTGTCATTTGAAAGTTGACTTTATCGGCTTTCCATATCTATAAGTCTTTTCCCCCAAATTGCTACATTTTTTATTTGGCAGCCATTTCAAAAGTGTAGTTTTTTTGGGACGCACTGTATATAGGCAATTCTAAAATAACTATTTAGAGGGGTCCACACAATACAAGCACTGC
The DNA here is from genome assembly GCF_037042905.1 of Lytechinus pictus. Classification (NCBI taxonomy): domain Eukaryota; kingdom Metazoa; phylum Echinodermata; class Echinoidea; order Temnopleuroida; family Toxopneustidae; genus Lytechinus; species Lytechinus pictus. The sequence goes on along the minus strand of NC_087245.1, from coordinate 13,471,950 downwards.
TTTTTAGTAGATCCCTCCATTTTCTCCGAATTTATTTTATAATGTATATGATATTTTTCTATACTCTGTTTTGTTTTACTTTTACTTATAGATAAATATCATATATTTTACATGCCTCAATTTATTTTGTCTGTGTAAGTTCATTGTAATTATTTCGACCACATTACTTTGTTCTGTTGAAAATGAAATAAATTGAAATTGAAATTGAATAACAATATTTTTACTTTCGGAAAGGATTTTGGCTATTGCAAGACAAATCTTGAGCAGTTACTCTTTAAATTAATTTGAATCAACAAGTCACTCGCATATCTTTGTTACTTGATGATAATAAGTGGGTTTTTTTTTGTTTTTTTTTTGGGGGGGTATACCTTATATAGATAGCTTGCTTGAATCAAATCATTACGGTACATTTTCAATTTTTACTCTAAGCCATGAGCTGTATATATACATGGTATACTGTATATACTTGGTAAGTACAGATTTGAAAAAAGATTAACTGTTGGAGAGATCATTGATATAAATTAGAAAATAAACATCGGACCCAGAACTGAGTCTTGGAGTACTCCACATAAAAGACGCGTAGAATATCAATTGATATCCTCAAAATATACTACTTGACTTCTATTTGTCTATTAATTCTCAAACCAAACTAAACCCATGGAATCCATAATTATAATGATTAATTAAAAACTTGTGTCGACATTTTCTTATGCGAAAACGACTCCTTTCGATAATTATAATGCATGAACTTTAAATTGCAAAATTGATACAAGAAAATCGGTAAAACGTCAGGGTAAAAATTATTTTCTTTTTTTTATCTTTTAAGGTCAATGAAAATTGGGAATAAATTTTATTTCAAGATCAACCCACCATGAAAATTCTTAATCAACAAGCTAAACATATAGAAAAAAAATAATAAAATAATATTTTGACCTAACCCCATTCTTACTGCAGCTCCAGAAGAAATGAAGCGAGAATATCTTGCTCTTTCATGTAGATGGCGCTGTTTAAAAAACACAAATCTTGAAATTTGCAAGCTCGAAAAAATTGTGAAGAAAGTGACAAGAAAATCAATGGCAAACTATCATCGGATTTGACGCTCTTAGGCTCCGAAACAAATAGATAATAAACTTGCTGAAAGACAGGTTAGTTTTTCATTTTTATGGTATTTTTTGAGATGTGTACAGCTCGATTTATTTAGCTTGTGTCTCCTTTACATTGTATGTTATTTTGAATATAATATTGGCGTGAAATCTCGCGTGCGCCTGGCTTCTTTTGAGATTGATTTGTATTGTAGTCCCATTCGTGCAATATACAGTAGGCCTAGGGATGGGGGACCTGGCTAGGTTAATGCTACGCACTTTGTTTTCAAACGATAAAAAGCTTTGTCAATTTTGATATTTGAACAAATCATCTTACTCTAATTTGTGGAAAATATGAAACATCATTACTTAAGATTAAAATATTGTAAAACTCACCAAATAAAAATAAAAAATTCCAGTTGAGTTTTATTACCAAAAAAAAATGCATTTCTATTCTACTTCTAGTTCTAGTTCTACCGTACTAAATTCTAAAAAGCATTCTAGGGCCTAAGTTTTTAAGGCTTAAATACTCCATAAAATCATGCATATTGCTCTACTGTGTGGGCAATGTACTGTAGTGGCTAATAAAAATAGGCATTTTTGGACTATGAGCCTCTGAGAAAACATGTCGGTCATGTCACATCATTCATTCAATTTCAAGACAATCAACTTGGCTGCCAGAAAATGTGAAGATGTCACTAAGTTTAACTACATTGTTCACTCAAAATATAGAAAGAAAATTTCAGGCCAACTCACCTAGAGTAACTGCGTCGGTGCACGCAGACTCAGCAATACACCACTGAAATCACCGACACACTCTAGACATGTATATATACTACTACTATTAATACACATTCACTAACTCACTCCCACACTACAAAATCCTCCGGCAACATGGGCAAAATCTCGAATAAAAAGTGAAATTTTCTTACCTAAATCACCATATCTCACGTCAAAAATATCACCATCGCTACTTCTTAACATGGTAGTTAAAAAAACAAGGGGTCCAAAAAGGTGGATTTTTCACGGTTTTCCTGATCATGGATTTTTAATGCATGTCATCGCGAAAAAATGGCACTTTAGTGAGCCGATGTCGGCAGCCATTTATTTCCCTGATGTCAATTCTACAATAAAAAAATTGATAAAAAGCATGAAAAATACAACAACAACACCTCAAAATATGGCGCCCTAAGTGCGGCCGGCTAGTCCTAAATCATGTAAATGGGATACATCTTCATTTCTGACATTTATACGATGTTGATTCCATTTTTAAACAAAGAATTCATTTTAAAAAAGAAAAAATATCTTGAAAAGACGGGGAAAATTGTTGCGATGTTTACGTCGCCATCTTGTTCTCTTTTGTTTTTTGCCAAGTTACAAGACACACATCCTCGAAAAATTGCAATTTATCATCCATCATGTTTGATTGTAAACCTTAATGGGACACCCATTCTTTGCTGAAATGATTATTGGCAGATATAATTTGCCAAGTTTACAAACATAACTGCCTAATCATTTTTCTTGTTTTCAGTCAGAAATTTTAAAGCAATACATATTTGATGACAACAAATTGAATTTATTTGAACCCAGTGTGAGGAAACAGTTGAGACAAACACATGCCTCATATTTTCATGTCTTTTCATGTTAACATAATATGTACCTGTACAGTAATAATAGTAAAAAATAATAGCTGGATTTATATGCGCTTTTTGCCTTAGGACACAAAGCGCTGCTATTACCAAGGCTTTGTCTTGCTCAGTGCATTCAAGGAATCATGCCACATACCCATTCACCTTACCCGGGTTGAGTGCAGCACTGTATGGATAAATTTCTTGCTGAAGGTCATGTCATGGTTAGGATTTGAACCCACTACTCTCTGTGTGAAAGGCGAGAGTAACAACCACTAGACTAAGGCTTGCTCATACTGAGATTTTAGTTTTTGTCATCTCTTAATGAAACATACTGGAAATTCCTGTGTATAAACCGTACCTTTTTCCCCGCTTTTTAATCTTAAAAAATTGGGTGCAGTTTATCCAAAGAAACAACAAAATTTCATCAGTCAACTGACTATGTTTCTTCGGTAATTAGATGGCAATGAACCAAGAATTATATAGAATATTTGATGTATAATTACTTGTTGGTTACTAAAAATAGAGAGTATATTTTGCGAAGTTTTCTGTGAAAAATCTTCTTCGTAAAGGTTGTTTTATATTATTTATTTAATTACTATAAATTTAATAATTTTTTCCTAAAAAAAACCCTGATTGTTTTGTGATGAAAACTTTTTTTTCAGCTAAAATTGCATGGAAAATGCTCATCAATAGGCATGTAATCGTAATCGGTTATTAAAAAAAGGCAATAAATAATGTCCTTCATTCTTTATTTCTCTCCTTTTTCTCTCAATATAAAAAAAAACTTTCCCTTTTTATACCATAATTTTGATATTCAAAAATGCCATTTTATGGTCTCCTTTTCCTTAAAAAAACCCTGGTCGTTTTGTAATGAAAACTTATTTTTTTACACCTAAAAAATGCATGGAAAATGCTTTACAATAGGCATGTAATCGTAATCAGTTAGAAAACAGGCAATAAATAATGTCCTCTATTCTTCATTTTTTCCCTCAATTTCTCTCAACATTTTTTTTAATTTTTCCCTCTTTAGACTATAAGTTTGATATACAATACTGCCATTTCATGGTCTTTTTATTCTTTATTCTACAAAGAAATAATTTATATTCTTTGAAAAATAAAGTTAAAGAATGAAGTAACCATTTTTTTAAATACAAAACTTAATTTATTAGTAATATATCTTTTGGTCTTTCAAAGGTTTTAAGATATATTGGCTAATCCAAAATGCTATCAAATTCGGTTTGCCATTTTTTTTGGTCTCACCTGCATAGCAGAGTGAGACTATAGGCGCCGCTTTTCTAAACACCAAATCTTAACCTGAGGTTAAGTTTTTGAAATGACAGCATAACTTAGAAAGTATATGGACCTAGTTCATGAAACTTGGCCATAAGGTTGATCAAGTATTACTGAACATCCTGCCTAAGTTTCATGTCACATGACCAAGGTCAAAGGTCATTTAGGGTCAATGAACTTAGACCATGTTGGGGGAATCAACATCAAAATCTTAACCTAAGGTTAAGTTTTTGAATTACCATCATAACTTTGAAAGTTTATGGATCTGATTCATGAAACTTTGACATAATAGTAATCAAGTATTACTGAACATCCTGTGCAAGTTTCAGGTCACATGATCAAGGTCAAAGGTCATTTAGGGTCAATGAACTTTGGCCAAATTGGGGTATTTGTTGAATTACAGCCATAAATTTGAAAGTGTGTTGGTCTAGTTCATAAAACTTGGACATAATAGTAATCAAGTATCACTGAACATCCTGTGCGAGTTTCAGGTCACATGATCAAGGTCAAAGGTCATGTAAGGTCAAAGAACTTTGGCCACGTTGGGGGTATTTGTTGAATTGCCATCATATCTCTATAAGTGTATTGGTCTAGTTCATAAAACGTGGAAATAAGAGTAACCAAGTATCACTGAACATCTTGTGCGAGTTATACATGTAGTAGTTTTCAAAATCAGCACTGCTGCTATATTGAATCGCGTGATGCAGGTGAGACGGCCAGAGGCATTCCACTTGTTTTTTTTAGCCTCCCGATTTTGGGGGTACGGTTAATACACGGCCGCGGTTTATATTCCGAAAATACGGTATATAACAGGTATGAAGTAGGGCTGTTATCGATAACGTCTTTATCACTAGTGTTGTCGATAATCGCTTGTATAAGACTTAATAGCGATATCGATAACCTGTCTCTTGTTGTCAATAATACCTGCTATTATGTAGGGACACAGTGATTTTCCACGATTTCATGGAATTCACCGAAACGGCCTTTTGAAAATTGCTTTTCAAATGGAAAATCACGGAATACATATTTTTCCTCAAACTGCACAGAACAGTAACAGAAATTACTCCAAAATCTCAACAAAATACAAATACTTACTAGCCACAAAACACAATCTCACCCCCACTTCGCTATAATCATCACAATCCAAACATTGTGACTGACACTCTATTCGATCGAATCGAAAATAAAACATCACAAGCGCAAGCTCAATTTTAGCGAAGTACCAACTAACGTAGAAGGCAGCATATGGCCGTGTGTTGCTGCCCTCTGCGTGTGAAGATGTACAGCACGATATCAACATGGCGGATAGGCGAAAGACATTGACTGCTCAGAACGATGTCCAAAAAGTCCCAAAATGATCAATAAAACTTCATCCAACCCTAACATGATGCTAGTAACGTAAAAGGTGAGGATGTACAGTATTGTATGCTAAATATGTTTGTTAAAAGATGTTATGTAATCATTTAGATCCGATGAACTCAGATCTTAAAGCGTTCTTGGTACAGTGGCAGATACAAATTTTGACCAACGCGAGTTTGTGTCATCGCTATAGCTATAATGCATAAAAGATACGTATTGATTTTGTTCTTTTGTTGCTAGTTATCGATATCGGTAAGATATTTTAACGACATAGGCTTTTTAGAATTATCAACTAGTAGAAGTATCAATGTTGCAAAATGAGAAAATTGTGTAAAAGAAGGGCAATTCCAAGCAAAAGTGGACATTTTCCAAAAATTTATATTGGCTCTATTTCAAATCTGGATCAAATTTTTCTATTTAAACTCATTTGGGATTTCATAAATACAAAAGGGGAACATAATAAGCAACAAATTTTTTTTCTTATGCATCTCCTTATAGGAGAATCCAAACCATACAAAAAAATTCTATACATTAGACTACATATATTGTTTTTTACTTAATTTCAATTTAACAGAAAACTATTGCTTGTTTTGTAAAATCTTCTTTTGGATAATCTGAAGGTCGTCATTTTACATCATATCAAAAGAAATTTTTAAAATATAAGTTCATTTTACGTTGCCTGTGTGTGAATATTTCAGATGTCACTCTGTAATCGTCACTCCGTAACCGGGTATGGGTTTATGTTTTAAGTTGTAATTAATGAAAAATACACCAATTTTTTAATATAATGCAGTACATTAAAGCTAGAACAACATAGAATCCAATCACGAACTCAACATTGTGATAGCCATTTAAAGTTCACAGAGTTTGAGCAATATGTTTTCTCCTCAAATCTGCATGTCCATTTTACGTCACTCCGTAACCATGTTTATGAATATCTCATTAATTCAGTGGATCAAAATAACAAATGTTATTATTTTGAAAAGTGGGTTTCAGCAACTACTGTCAGGTACCATTTCTTTGCAAATAACTGTTTAAATATGGATGATATCTTTGTTTGAATGCTAAAAACTTGTTTTGGAATGTCACTCCGTTACCTTGGAACTGCCCAGAAGCATCCTCAACTAGAGGCTAATCTCTATTAACAATTACCTCTAACATGCACTCAAACCACACCAATTGTTTGAACATTGTTTACTGACAATTCCCAACTACATGTATTTGCTGCTTCTGTAAATTTTCATTTCATTTCATTTACATGTATTTCACATTAAAAACCAATACACACAATTACATAAGAAAGAAAAGGAAATTACTCCATGTATATATATATATATAAAAGAGAGAGAGAAAAAAAAAAACATACAACAAAATTAAAATACGATGGTAAATAATGTGACCGGGGCTAGAAAAAGCAGAGCTTATCGAGCCTAGCCCCGGCAGAAATGGAGAATACGAGAAGGAAGGAGAGGCCCACCCCGGGAGCACGTACGGTCAGAGGCATTAGGCACTCTGACCGTGACCAACTAAGCTCCCGGAGTAGCTCTCTCCAGTGAATTCTTTAAAATCAACCTAATGGAAGTAGGGGGGGGGGGGGGACAGAAAAAAAGGGAATAAAAACCAGTTACACACTGATTTTAATTAATGATTATTTAGAATTGCACAGATACCTTTTGTATTTCATCTTAAACTGCCGTAATGATGGACTTTGTTTGATGTTTGTAAATATTTAGTCTTGCTAAATGACTGGATGCATGGAATTAAATTATGCACACACACACACACACAAAACAACCCAAAACAACCCTACAACTAATGAATGGGTTGGTGAATGGGTGGATGGGTGAGTGAATGAAACTAAGAATGAAAGAAAAAATGAATGTATACAAAATGAATGAATGAAGGAATGAGTGAAGAATGAATGGGTGAATGAATGAATGTACATGTATGAAATCCAATGAACATTTTAATAAGGTGACCAAGGCCACTGTTTCATTAGGCAAAAATGAAAAGGGCACGAAAAATATCCAAGGCGAATGAGAGGGGCATTGAGACCAGTCAATAGGGCATCCAAGGCCATGATTAATTTTAGTCCAGCAAGAATAAATGAATGAATGAATGTAAAAGAACTATGTATTTAAGAATGATTCAATGATGCAGATGGGTCGGTAAAGTGATCATTGCATACTATTAAAATAAATATACATGTATAT